>NC_092086.1:120444324-120540022 GCF_045679555.1 Salvelinus alpinus
AACCTGTCTAGGATGAGAGTGGCGCTAGCGGCACTCCCCCCCCACCCCCACTGAAAAACCAGTGCCGCGAAATTCAAAAAAAATATTTTTTTTAAATATTTAACTTTCACACATTAAAGTCCAATACAGCTAATGAAAGACGCAGATCTTGTGAATCCAGTCAACATGTCCGATTTTTTAAATGTTTTACAGGGAAGACACAATATGTAAAGATGTACACATTAGCACCTAAAAACACATTAGCATAATCCACCATCTTTTATTTGTCCACCAACACCAGTAGCTATCACCAATTCGGCTAAACTAAGATATTTATAGCCCCTAACCAAGAAAAAAACTAATCAGATGACAGTCTGATAACATATTTATGGTATGGGATAGGTTTTGTTAGAAAAAAGTGCATATTTCAGGTAGATGGCATCGGTTACAATTGCACCCACCGTCACAAATGGAATAGACAAACTACTTAGAGCAACGTGTTTACCTACTTACTAATCATCAAACATTTCGTAAAAATACACAGCATACACGAATCGAAAGACACAGATCCTGTGAATACAGACAATATTTCAGATTTTCTAAGTGTCTTACAGCGAAAACACAATAAATCGTTATATTAGCATAGCACATAGCAGCCCAGCATTGATTCTAGCCAAAGTGAGCGATAAAAGTAAACATCGCCAAAATATATTAATTTTTTCACTAACCTTCTCAGAATTCTTCAGATGACACTCCTGTAACATCATATTACACAATCCATATAGAGTTTGATCGAAAATGTTTATATTTAGCCACCAAAATCATGGTTAGACAATGTGAAATGTAGACAAGCTGGTAAAGAAAAAGTCCTTGCGCCACTTAGACAGTGATCTACTCTTATACATAAATACTCATAAACGTGACTAAAAAATATAGGGTGGACAGGGATTGATAGACAATTTAATTCTTAATACAATTGCGTTATTACATTTTTTAATTTATCCTTACTTTTCAATACAGTTTGCGCCAAGCGAAGCTACGTCAAAAAACATGGCGTCCTAAGCCACTAAAATGTTTCGACAGAAACACGATTTATCATAATAAAAATGTCCTACCTTGAGCTGTTCTTCCATCAGTATCTTGGGCAAAGGATCCTTTCTTGGGAGAAATCGTCTTTTGGTGGAAAGCTGTCCTCTTGCCATGTGGAAATGTCAACTGCGTTCGGGATGAACTGAAAAGCGTGCCCAACTTTTCACATCGTTGCAAAAATAAATGTCCCAAAATCGCACTAAACGGATATAAATTGCTATAAAACGCTTTAAATTAACTACCTTATGATGTTTTTAACTCCTATAACGAGTGAAAAGATGACCGGAGAAATATAACAGGCTAAACTAACGCTTGGAACAGGAGCGGGTCGGTGTCCAGCACGCGCGTTACGCAGCAAGGAAAGACTTGCTAGCTACAGGGTTTTTTGATTTATAGGGCCTGTGAACGCGCAATCGACCCCATTGGAATCGTCATCACGTAAAGGCATCCAGGGGAAGACGTAAGAAGTGTCCGTATAGTCATAGCAATGACAGTGCCCTTTTAACTGACTTCAGAAGAGTGGCCAACATTTCTCAAATCTGACTCCATGTCAGGGAAATTGCTGTAGAATGGGCTCTGTTCCACTTAGAGACAAAATTTCAACTCCTATAGAAACTATAGACTGTTTTCTATCCAATAATAATAATAATATGCATATTGTACGATCAAGAACTTTGTGGGAAGCCGTTTCAAAAAATTACACTATTAGCATAAATAGCCACAACAGCGCCCTCATCCCCAACAGGTTAAATCCTTCCTCTCCTTCTGCTTATCAAATGCGGAAACAGTTTATTCAGTATGGAACTTACGTTACAACAGTTTTACTAACGCTACCACATGTTTTTCAAACTTTCCCAAACAACTGCCGTTTTGACCATTTCGCAACATTTTACAGAAAAAAATGTCTGCTATATAAAATCTTCCCCTTCTTGTCTGCTTTTCAAGTACGTAGTCGGACTTCAAATCGGGGCTACCGATCTGTAACAAGAGCTATTTTCGTAACCCATTGCTGTCTTTTACGTTTTTGTAAAACATGTCAGATGTTAGCAGATTCATTTATTTCCAAACAACTATCATTTTGACCACTAAAAGAGTTAGACAAATATATTTTGGTATAAATCCTTCCTCTACTTCTGCTTCTCAACTGCGGAAACAGTTTATTCAGTATGGAACTTACGTTACAACAGTTTTACAAACGCTACTACATGTTTTTCAAACTTTCCCAAACAACTGCCGTTTTGACCATTTCGCAACATTTTACAGAAAAAAATGTCTGCTATATAAAATCTTCCCCTTCTTGTCTGCTTTTCAAGTACGTAGTCGGACTTCAAATCGGGGCTACCGAACTGTAACAAGAGCTTTTTTCGTAACCCATTGCTGTCTTTTACATTTTTGTAAAACATATCAGAAGTTAGCAGATTCATTTATTTCCAAACAACTATCATTTTGACCACTAAAAGAGTTAGACAGAAATATATTGGATTAAATCCTTCCTCTCCTTCTGCTTGTCAAATGCGGAAACAGTTTATTCAGTATGGAACTTACGTTACAACAGTTTTACTAACGCTACCACATGTTTTTCAAACTTTCCCAAACAACTGCCGTTTTGACCATTTCGCAACATTTTACAGAAAAAAATGTCTGCTATATAAAATCTTCCCCTTCTTGTCTGCTTTTCAAGTACGTAGTCGGACTTCAAATCGGGGCTACCGATCTGTAACAAGAGCTATTTTCGTAACCCATTGCTGTCTTTTACGTTTTTGTAAAACATGTCAGATGTTAGCAGATTCATTTATTTCCAAACAACTATCATTTTGACCACTAAAAGAGTTAGACAAAAATATTTTGGTATAAATCCTTCCTCTACTTCTGCTTCTCAACTGCGGAAACAGTTTATTCAGTATGGAGCTTACGTTACAACAGTTTTACAAACGCTACTACATGTTTTTCAAACTTTCCCAAACAACTGCCGTTTTGACCATTTCGCAACATTTTACAGAAAAAAATGTCTGCTATATAAAATCTTCCCCTTCTTGTCTGCTTTTCAAGTACGTAGTCGGACTTCAAATCGGGGCTACCGAACTGTAACAAGAGCTATTTTCGTAACCCATTGCTGTCTTTTACATTTTTGTAAAACATATCAGAAGTTAGCAGATTCATTTATTTCCAAACAACTATCATTTTGACCACTAAAAGAGTTAGACAAAAATATTTTGGATTAAATCCTTCCTCTACTTCTGCTTGTCAAATGCGGAAACAGTTTGTTCAGTATGGAACTTACGTTACAACAGTTTTACTAACGCTACCACAAGTTTTTCAAACTTTCCCAAACAACTGCCGTTTTGACCATTTCGCAGCATTTTACAGAAAAAAATGTCTGCTATATAAAATCTTCCCCTTCTTGTCTGCTTTTCAAGTACGAAGTCGGACTTCAAATCGGGGCTACCGATCTGTAACAAGAGCTATTTTCGTAACCCATTGCTGTCTTTTACATTTTTCTAAAACATATCAGAAGTTAGCAGATTCATTTATTTCCAAACAACTATCATTTTGACCACTAAAAGAGTTAGACAAATATATTTTGGTATAAATCCTTCCTCTACTTCTGCTTCTCAACTGCGGAAACAGTTTATTCAGTATGGAACTTACGTTACAACAGTTTTACAAACGCTACTACATGTTTTTCAAACTTTCCCAAACAACTGCCGTTTTGACCATTTCGCAACATTTTACAGAAAAAAATGTCTGCTATATAAAATCTTCCCCTTCTTGTCTGCTTTTCAAGTACGTAGTCGGACTTCAAATCGGGGCTACCGAACTGTAACAAGAGCTTTTTTCGTAACCCATTGCTGTCTTTTACATTTTTGTAAAACATATCAGAAGTTAGCAGATTCATTTATTTCCAAACAACTATCATTTTGACCACTAAAAGAGTTAGACAGAAATATATTGGATTAACCTGTCTAGGATGAGAGTGGCGCTAGCGGCACTCCCCCCCCACCCCCACTGAAAAACCAGTGCCGCGAAATTCAAAAAAAATATTTTTTTTAAATATTTAACTTTCACACATTAAAGTCCAATACAGCTAATGAAAGACGCAGATCTTGTGAATCCAGTCAACATGTCCGATTTTTTAAATGTTTTACAGGGAAGACACAATATGTAAAGATGTACACATTAGCACCTAAAAACACATTAGCATAATCCACCATCTTTTATTTGTCCACCAACACCAGTAGCTATCACCAATTCGGCTAAACTAAGATATTTATAGCCCCTAACCAAGAAAAAAACTAATCAGATGACAGTCTGATAACATATTTATGGTATGGGATAGGTTTTGTTAGAAAAAAGTGCATATTTCAGGTAGATGGCATCGGTTACAATTGCACCCACCGTCACAAATGGAATAGACAAACTACTTAGAGCAACGTGTTTACCTACTTACTAATCATCAAACATTTCGTAAAAATACACAGCATACACGAATCGAAAGACACAGATCCTGTGAATACAGACAATATTTCAGATTTTCTAAGTGTCTTACAGCGAAAACACAATAAATCGTTATATTAGCATAGCACATAGCAGCCCAGCATTGATTCTAGCCAAAGTGAGCGATAAAAGTAAACATCGCCAAAATATATTAATTTTTTCACTAACCTTCTCAGAATTCTTCAGATGACACTCCTGTAACATCATATTACACAATCCATATAGAGTTTGATCGAAAATGTTTATATTTAGCCACCAAAATCATGGTTAGACAATGTGAAATGTAGACAAGCTGGTAAAGAAAAAGTCCTTGCGCCACTTAGACAGTGATCTACTCTTATACATAAATACTCATAAACGTGACTAAAAAATATAGGGTGGACAGGGATTGATAGACAATTTAATTCTTAATACAATTGCGTTATTACATTTTTTAATTTATCCTTACTTTTCAATACAGTTTGCGCCAAGCGAAGCTACGTCAAAAAACATGGCGTCCTAAGCCACTAAAATGTTTCGACAGAAACACGATTTATCATAATAAAAATGTCCTACCTTGAGCTGTTCTTCCATCAGTATCTTGGGCAAAGGATCCTTTCTTGGGAGAAATCGTCTTTTGGTGGAAAGCTGTCCTCTTGCCATGTGGAAATGTCAACTGCGTTCGGGATGAACTGAAAAGCGTGCCCAACTTTTCACATCGTTGCAAAAATAAATGTCCCAAAATCGCACTAAACGGATATAAATTGCTATAAAACGCTTTAAATTAACTACCTTATGATGTTTTTAACTCCTATAACGAGTGAAAAGATGACCGGAGAAATATAACAGGCTAAACTAACGCTTGGAACAGGAGCGGGTCGGTGTCCAGCACGCGCGTTACGCAGCAAGGAAAGACTTGCTAGCTACAGGGTTTTTTGATTTATAGGGCCTGTGAACGCGCAATCGACCCCATTGGAATCGTCATCACGTAAAGGCATCCAGGGGAAGACGTAAGAAGTGTCCGTATAGTCATAGCAATGACAGTGCCCTTTTAACTGACTTCAGAAGAGTGGCAAACATTTCTCAAATCTGACTCCATGTCAGGGAAATTGCTGTAGAATGGGCTCTGTTCCACTTAGAGACAAAATTTCAACTCCTATAGAAACTATAGACTGTTTTCTATCCAATAATAATAATAATATGCATATTGTACGATCAAGAACTTTGTGGGAAGCCGTTTCAAAAAATTACACTATTAGCATAAATAGCCACAACAGCGCCCTCATCCCCAACAGGTTAAATCCTTCCTCTCCTTCTGCTTGTCAAATGCGGAAACAGTTTATTCAGTATGGAACTTACGTTACAACAGTTTTACTAACGCTACCACATGTTTTTCAAACTTTCCCAAACAACTGCCGTTTTGACCATTTCGCAACATTTTACAGAAAAAAATGTCTGCTATATAAAATCTTCCCCTTCTTGTCTGCTTTTCAAGTACGTAGTCGGACTTCAAATCGGGGCTACCGATCTGTAACAAGAGCTATTTTCGTAACCCATTGCTGTCTTTTACGTTTTTGTAAAACATGTCAGATGTTAGCAGATTCATTTATTTCCAAACAACTATCATTTTGACCACTAAAAGAGTTAGACAAAAATATTTTGGTATAAATCCTTCCTCTACTTCTGCTTCTCAACTGCGGAAACAGTTTATTCAGTATGGAGCTTACGTTACAACAGTTTTACAAACGCTACTACATGTTTTTCAAACTTTCCCAAACAACTGCCGTTTTGACCATTTCGCAACATTTTACAGAAAAAAATGTCTGCTATATAAAATCTTCCCCTTCTTGTCTGCTTTTCAAGTACGTAGTCGGACTTCAAATCGGGGCTACCGAACTGTAACAAGAGCTATTTTCGTAACCCATTGCTGTCTTTTACATTTTTGTAAAACATATCAGAAGTTAGCAGATTCATTTATTTCCACACAACTATCATTTTGACCACTAAAAGAGTTAGACAGAAATATATTGGATTAAATCCTTCCTCTCCTTCTGCTTGTCAAATGCGGAAACAGTTTATTCAGTATGGAACTTACGTTACAACAGTTTTACTAACGCTACCACATGTTTTTCAAACTTTCCCAAACAACTGCCGTTTTGACCATTTCGCAACATTTTACAGAAAAAAATGTCTGCTATATAAAATCTTCCCCTTCTTGTCTGCTTTTCAAGTACGTAGTCGGACTTCAAATCGGGGCTACCGAACTGTAACAAGAGCTATTTTCGTAACCCATTGCTGTCTTTTACATTTTTGTAAAACATATCAGAAGTTAGCAGATTCATTTATTTCCAAACAACTATCATTTTGACCACTAAAAGAGTTAGACAGAAATATATTGGATTAAATCCTTCCTCTCCTTCTGCTTGTCAAATGCGGAAACAGTTTATTCAGTATGGAACTTACGTTACAACAGTTTTACTAACGCTACCACATGTTTTTCAAACTTTCCCAAACAACTGCCGTTTTGACCATTTCGCAACATTTTACAGAAAAAAATGTCTGCTATATAAAATCTTCCCCTTCTTGTCTGCTTTTCAAGTACGTAGTCGGACTTCAAATCGGGGCTACCGATCTGTAACAAGAGCTATTTTCGTAACCCATTGCTGTCTTTTACGTTTTTGTAAAACATATCAGAAGTTAGCAGATTCATTTATTTCCAAACAACTATCATTTTGACCACTAAAAGAGTTAGACAAAAAAAATTTGTATTAAATCCTTCCTCTACTTCTGCTTGTCAAATGCGGAAACAGTTTATTCAGTATGGAACTTACGTTACAACAGTTTTACTAACGCTACCACATGTTTTTCAAACTTTCCCAAACAACTGCCGTTTTGACCATTTCGCAACATTTTACAGAAAAAAATGTCTGCTATATAAAATCTTCCCCTTCTTGTCTGCTTTTCAAGTACGAAGTCGGATTTCAAATCGGGGCTACCGATCTGTAACTACAGCTATTTTCGTAAACCATTGCATGTCTTTTAGGTTTTTGTAAAACATGTCAGATGTTAGCAGATTCATTTATTTCCAAACAACTATCATTTTGACCACTAAAAGAGTTAGACAAAAATATTTTGGATTAAATCCTTCCTCTACTTCTGCTTGTCAAATGCGGAAACAGTTTATTCAGTATGGAACTTACGTTACAACAGTTTTACTAACGCTACCACATGTTTTTCAAACTTTCCCAAACAACTGCCGTTTTGACCATTTCGCAACATTTTACAGAAAGAAATGTCTGCTATATGAAATCTTCCCCTTCTTGTCTGCTTTTCAAGTACGAAGTCGGATTTCAAATCGGGGCTACCGATCTGTAACTAGAGCTATTTTCGTAAACCATTGCATGTCTTTTAGGTTTTTGTAAAACATGTCAGATGTTAGCAGATTCATTTATTTCCAAACAACTATCATTTTGACCACTAAAAGAGTTAGACAAAAATATTTTGGATTAAATCCTTCCTCTACTTCTGCTTGTCAAATGCGGAAACAGTTTGTTCAGTATGGAACTTACGTTACAACAGTTTTACTAACGCTACCACAAGTTTTTCAAACTTTCCCAAACAACTGCCGTTTTGACCATTTCGCAGCATTTTACAGAAAAAAATGTCTGCTATATAAAATCTTCCCCTTCTTGTCTGCTTTTCAAGTACGTAGTCGGACTTCAAATCGGGGCTACCGAACTGTAACAAGAGCTATTTTCGTAACCCATTGCTGTCTTTTACATTTTTGTAAAACATATCAGAAGTTAGCAGATTCATTTATTTCCAAACAACTATCATTTTGACCACTAAAAGAGTTAGACAGAAATATATTGGATTAAATCCTTCCTCTCCTTCTGCTTGTCAAATGCGGAAACAGTTTATTCAGTATGGAACTTACGTTACAACAGTTTTACTAACGCTACCACATGTTTTTTAAACTTTCCCAAACAACTGCCGTTTTGACCATTTCGCAACATTTTACAGAAAGAAATGTCTGCTATATAAAATCTTCCCCTTCTTGTCTGCTTTTCAAGTACGAAGTCGGATTTCAAATCGGGGCTACCGATCTGTAACTAGAGCTATTTTCGTAAACCATTGCATGTCTTTTAGGTTTTTGTAAAACATGTCAGATGTTAGCAGATTCATTTATTTCCAAACAACTATCATTTTGACCACTAAAAGAGTTAGACAAAAATATTTTGGATTAAATCCTTCCTCTACTTCTGCTTGTCAAATGCGGAAATAGTTTGTTCAGTATGGAACTTACGTTACAACAGTTTTACTAACGCTACCACAAGTTTTTCAAACTTTCCCAAACAACTGCCGTTTTGACCATTTCGCAACATTTTACAGAAAAAAATGTCTGCTATATAAAATCTTCCCCTTCTTGTCTGCTTTTCAAGTACGTAGTCGGACTTCAAATCGGGGCTACCGAACTGTAACAAGTGCTATTTTCGTAACCCATTGCTGTCTTTTACATTTTTGTAAAACATATCAGAAGTTAGCAGATTCATTTATTTCCAAACAACTATCATTTTGACCACTAAAAGAGTTAGACAGAAATATATTGGATTAAATCCTTCCTCTCCTTCTGCTTGTCAAATGCGGAAACAGTTTATTCAGTATGGAACTTACGTTACAACAGTTTTACTAACGCTACCACAAGTTTTTCAAACTTTCCCAAACAACTGCCGTTTTGACCATTTCGCAACATTTTACAGAAAAAAATGTCTGCTATATAAAATCTTCCCCTTCTTGTCTGCTTTTCAAGTACGTAGTCGGACTTCAAATCGGGGCTACCGAACTGTAACAAGAGCTATTTTCGTAACCCATTGCTGTCTTTTACATTTTTGTAAAACATATCAGAAGTTAGCAGATTCATTTATTTCCAAACAACTATCATTTTGACCACTAAAAGAGTTAGACAGAAATATATTGGATTAAATCCTTCCTCTCCTTCTGCTTGTCAAATGCGGAAACAGTTTATTCAGTATGGAACTTACGTTACAACAGTTTTACTAACGCTACCACATGTTTTTCAAACTTTCCCAAACAACTGCCGTTTTGACCATTTCGCAACATTTTACAGAAAAAAATGTCTGCTATATAAAATCTTCCCCTTCTTGTCTGCTTTTCAAGTACGTAGTCGGACTTCAAATCGGGGCTACCGATCTGTAACAAGAGCTATTTTCGTAACCCATTGCTGTCTTTTACGTTTTTGTAAAACATATCAGAAGTTAGCAGATTCATTTATTTCCAAACAACTATCATTTTGACCACTAAAAGAGTTAGACAAAAAAAAATTGTATTAAATCCTTCCTCTACTTCTGCTTGTCAAATGCGGAAACAGTTTATTCAGTATGGAACTTACGTTACAACAGTTTTACTAACGCTACCACATGTTTTTCAAACTTTCCCAAACAACTGCCGTTTTGACCATTTCGCAACATTTTACAGAAAAAAATGTCTGCTATATAAAATCTTCCCCTTCTTGTCTGCTTTTCAAGTACGAAGTCGGATTTCAAATCGGGGCTACCGATCTGTAACTACAGCTATTTTCGTAAACCATTGCATGTCTTTTAGGTTTTTGTAAAACATGTCAGATGTTAGCAGATTCATTTATTTCCAAACAACTATCATTTTGACCACTAAAAGAGTTAGACAAAAATATTTTGGATTAAATCCTTCCTCTACTTCTGCTTGTCAAATGCGGAAACAGTTTATTCAGTATGGAACTTACGTTACAACAGTTTTACTAACGCTACCACATGTTTTTCAAACTTTCCCAAACAACTGCCGTTTTGACCATTTCGCAACATTTTACAGAAAGAAATGTCTGCTATATGAAATCTTCCCCTTCTTGTCTGCTTTTCAAGTACGAAGTCGGATTTCAAATCGGGGCTACCGATCTGTAACTAGAGCTATTTTCGTAAACCATTGCATGTCTTTTAGGTTTTTGTAAAACATGTCAGATGTTAGCAGATTCATTTATTTCCAAACAACTATCATTTTGACCACTAAAAGAGTTAGACAAAAATATTTTGGATTAAATCCTTCCTCTACTTCTGCTTGTCAAATGCGGAAACAGTTTGTTCAGTATGGAACTTACGTTACAACAGTTTTACTAACGCTACCACAAGTTTTTCAAACTTTCCCAAACAACTGCCGTTTTGACCATTTCGCAGCATTTTACAGAAAAAAATGTCTGCTATATAAAATCTTCCCCTTCTTGTCTGCTTTTCAAGTACGTAGTCGGACTTCAAATCGGGGCTACCGAACTGTAACAAGAGCTATTTTCGTAACCCATTGCTGTCTTTTACATTTTTGTAAAACATATCAGAAGTTAGCAGATTCATTTATTTCCAAACAACTATCATTTTGACCACTAAAAGAGTTAGACAGAAATATATTGGATTAAATCCTTCCTCTCCTTCTGCTTGTCAAATGCGGAAACAGTTTATTCAGTATGGAACTTACGTTACAACAGTTTTACTAACGCTACCACATGTTTTTTAAACTTTCCCAAACAACTGCCGTTTTGACCATTTCGCAACATTTTACAGAAAGAAATGTCTGCTATATAAAATCTTCCCCTTCTTGTCTGCTTTTCAAGTACGAAGTCGGATTTCAAATCGGGGCTACCGATCTGTAACTAGAGCTATTTTCGTAAACCATTGCATGTCTTTTAGGTTTTTGTAAAACATGTCAGATGTTAGCAGATTCATTTATTTCCAAACAACTATCATTTTGACCACTAAAAGAGTTAGACAAAAATATTTTGGATTAAATCCTTCCTCTACTTCTGCTTGTCAAATGCGGAAACAGTTTGTTCAGTATGGAACTTACGTTACAACAGTTTTACTAACGCTACCACAAGTTTTTCAAACTTTCCCAAACAACTGCCGTTTTGACCATTTCGCAACATTTTACAGAAAAAAATGTCTGCTATATAAAATCTTCCCCTTCTTGTCTGCTTTTCAAGTACGTAGTCGGACTTCAAATCGGGGCTACCGAACTGTAACAAGAGCTATTTTCGTAACCCATTGCTGTCTTTTACATTTTTGTAAAACATATCAGAAGTTAGCAGATTCATTTATTTCCAAACAACTATCATTTTGACCACTAAAAGAGTTAGACAGAAATATATTGGATTAAATCCTTCCTCTACTTCTGCTTGTCAAATGCGGAAACAGTTTATTCAGTATGGAACTTACGTTACAACAGTTTTACTAACGCTACCAAATGTTTTTCAAACTTTCCCAAACAACTGCCGTTTTGACCATTTCGCAACATTTTACAGAAAAAAATGTCTGCTATATAAAATCTTCCCCTTCTTGTCTGCTTTTCAAGTACGAAGTCGGATTTCAAATCGGGGCTACCGATCTGTAACTAGAGCTATTTTCGTAAACCATTGCATGTCTTTTAGGTTTTTGTAAAACATGTCAGATGTTAGCAGATTCATTTATTTCCAAACAACTATCATTTTGACCACTAAAAGAGTTAGACAAAAATATTTTGGATTAAATCCTTCCTCTACTTCTGCTTGTCAAATGCGGAAACAGTTTGTTCAGTATGGAACTTACGTTACAACAGTTTTACTAACGCTACCACAAGTTTTTCAAACTTTCCCAAACAACTGCCGTTTTGACCATTTCGCAACATTTTACAGAAAAAAATGTCTGCTATATAAAATCTTCCCCTTCTTGTCTGCTTTTCAAGTACGTAGTCGGACTTCAAATCGGGGCTACCGAACTGTAACAAGAGCTATTTTCGTAACCCATTGCTGTCTTTTACATTTTTGTAAAACATATCAGAAGTTAGCAGATTCATTTATTTCCAAACAACTATCATTTTGACCACTAAAAGAGTTAGACAGAAATATATTGGATTAAATCCTTCCTCTCCTTCTGCTTGTCAAATGCGGAAACAGTTTATTCAGTATGGAACTTACGTTACAACAGTTTTACTAACGCTACCACATGTTTTTCAAACTTTCCCAAACTACTGCCGTTTTGACCATTTCGCAACATTTTACAGAAAAAAATGTCTGCTATATAAAATCTTCCCCTTCTTGTCTGCTTTTCAAGTACGAAGTCGGATTTCAAATCGGGGCTACCGATCTGTAACTAGAGCTATTTTCGTAAACCATTGCATGTCTTTTAGGTTTTTGTAAAACATGTCAGATGTTAGCAGATTCATTTATTTCCAAATAACTATCATTTTGACCACTAAAAGAGTTAGACAAAAATATTTTGGATTAAATCCTTCCTCTACTTCTGCTTGTCAAATGCGGAAACAGTTTATTCAGTATGGAACTTACGTTACAACAGTTTTACTAACGCTACCACATGTTTTTCAAACTTTCCCAAACAACTGCCGTTTTGACCATTTCGCAACATTTTACAGAAAAAAATGTCTGCTATATAAAATCTTCCCCTTCTTGTCTGCTTTTCAAGTACGTAGTCGGACTTCAAATCGGGGCTACCGAACTGTAACAAGAGCTATTTTCGTAACCCATTGCTGTCTTTTACATTTTTGTAAAACATATCAGAAGTTAGCAGATTCATTTATTTCCAAACAACTATCATTTTGACCACTAAAAGAGTTAGACAGAAATATATTGGATTAAATCCTTCCTCTACTTCTGCTTGTCAAATGCGGAAACAGTTTATTCAGTATGGAACTTACGTTACAACAGTTTTACTAACGCTACCAAATGTTTTTCAAACTTTCCCAAACAACTGCCGTTTTGACCATTTCGCAACATTTTACAGAAAAAAATGTCTGCTATATAAAATCTTCCCCTTCTTGTCTGCTTTTCAAGTACGAAGTCGGATTTCAAATCGGGGCTACCGATCTGTAACTAGAGCTATTTTCGTAAACCATTGCATGTCTTTTAGGTTTTTGTAAAACATGTCAGATGTTAGCAGATTCATTTATTTCCAAACAACTATCATTTTGACCACTAAAAGAGTTAGACAAAAATATTTTGGATTAAATCCTTCCTCTACTTCTGCTTGTCAAATGCGGAAACAGTTTGTTCAGTATGGAACTTACGTTACAACAGTTTTACTAACGCTACCACAAGTTTTTCAAACTTTCCCAAACAACTGCCGTTTTGACCATTTCGCAACATTTTACAGAAAAAAATGTCTGCTATATAAAATCTTCCCCTTCTTGTCTGCTTTTCAAGTACGTAGTCGGACTTCAAATCGGGGCTACCGAACTGTAACAAGAGCTATTTTCGTAACCCATTGCTGTCTTTTACATTTTTGTAAAACATATCAGAAGTTAGCAGATTCATTTATTTCCAAACAACTATCATTTTGACCACTAAAAGAGTTAGACAGAAATATATTGGATTAAATCCTTCCTCTCCTTCTGCTTGTCAAATGCGGAAACAGTTTATTCAGTATGGAACTTACGTTACAACAGTTTTACTAACGCTACCACATGTTTTTCAAACTTTCCCAAACTACTGCCGTTTTGACCATTTCGCAACATTTTACAGAAAAAAATGTCTGCTATATAAAATCTTCCCCTTCTTGTCTGCTTTTCAAGTACGAAGTCGGATTTCAAATCGGGGCTACCGATCTGTAACTAGAGCTATTTTCGTAAACCATTGCATGTCTTTTAGGTTTTTGTAAAACATGTCAGATGTTAGCAGATTCATTTATTTCCAAATAACTATCATTTTGACCACTAAAAGAGTTAGACAAAAATATTTTGGATTAAATCCTTCCTCTACTTCTGCTTGTCAAATGCGGAAACAGTTTGTTCAGTATGGAACTTACGTTACAACAGTTTTACTAACGCTACCACAAGTTTTTCAAACTTTCCCAAACAACTGCCGTTTTGACCATTTCGCAACATTTTACAGAAAAAAATGTCTGCTATATAAAATCTTCCCCTTCTTGTCTGCTTTTCAAGTACGAAGTCGGACTTCAAATCGGGGCTACCGATCTGTAACAAGAGCTATTTTCGTAACCCATTGCTGTCTTTTACGTTTTTCTAAAACATATCAGAAGTTAGCAGATTCATTTATTTCCAAACAACTATCATTTTGACCACTAAAAGAGTTAGACAGAAATATATTGGATTAAATCCTTCCTCTCCTTCTGCTTGTCAAATGCGGAAACAGTTTATTCAGTATGGAACTTACGTTACAACAGTTTTACTAACGCTACCACATGTTTTTCAAACTTTCCCAAACAACTGCCGTTTTGACCATTTCGCAACATTTTACAGAAAAAAATGTCTGCTATATAAAATCTTCCCCTTCTTGTCTGCTTTTCAAGTACGAAGTCGGATTTCAAATCGGGGCTACCGATCTGTAACTAGAGCTATTTTCGTAAACCATTGCATGTCTTTTAGGTTTTTGTAAAACATGTCAGATGTTAGCAGATTCATTTATTTCCAAACAACTATCATTTTGACCACTAAAAGAGTTAGACAGAAATATATTGGATTAAATCCTTCCTCTCCTTCTGCTTGTCAAATGCGGAAACAGTTTATTCAGTATGGAACTTACGTTACAACAATTTTACTAACGCTACCACATGTTTTTCAAACTTTCCCAAACTACTGCCGTTTTGACCATTTCGCAACATTTTACAGAAAAAAATGTCTGCTATATAAAATCTTCCCCTTCTTGTCTGCTTTTCAAGTACGAAGTCGGATTTCAAATCGGGGCTACCGATCTGTAACTAGAGCTATTTTCGTAAACCATTGCATGTCTTTTAGGTTTTTGTAAAACATGTCAGATGTTAGCAGATTCATTTATTTCCAAATAACTATCATTTTGACCACTAAAAGAGTTAGACAAAAATATTTTGGATTAAATCCTTCCTCTACTTCTGCTTGTCAAATGCGGAAACAGTTTGTTCAGTATGGAACTTACGTTACAACAGTTTTACTAACGCTACCACAAGTTTTTCAAACTTTCCCAAACAACTGCCGTTTTGACCATTTCGCAACATTTTACAGAAAAAAATGTCTGCTATATAAAATCTTCCCCTTCTTGTCTGCTTTTCAAGTACGAAGTCGGACTTCAAATCGGGGCTACCGATCTGTAACAAGAGCTATTTTCGTAACCCATTGCTGTCTTTTACGTTTTTCTAAAACATATCAGAAGTTAGCAGATTCATTTATTTCCAAACAACTATCATTTTGACCACTAAAAGAGTTAGACAGAAATATATTGGATTAAATCCTTCCTCTCCTTCTGCTTGTCAAATGCGGAAACAGTTTATTCAGTATGGAACTTACGTTACAACAGTTTTACTAACGCTACCACATGTTTTTCAAACTTTCCCAAACAACTGCCGTTTTGACCATTTCGCAACATTTTACAGAAAAAAATGTCTGCTATATAAAATCTTCCCCTTCTTGTCTGCTTTTCAAGTACGAAGTCGGATTTCAAATCGGGGCTACCGATCTGTAACTAGAGCTATTTTCGTAAACCATTGCATGTCTTTTAGGTTTTTGTAAAACATGTCAGATGTTAGCAGATTAATTTATTTCCAAACAACTATCATTTTGACCACTAAAAGAGTTAGACAAAAATATTTTGGATTAAATCCTTCCTCTACTTCTGCTTGTCAAATGCGGAAACAGTTTGTTCAGTATGGAACTTACGTTACAACAGTTTTACTAACGCTACCACAAGTTTTTCAAACTTTCCCAAACAACTGCCGTTTTGACCATTTCGCAACATTTTACAGAAAAAAATGTCTGCTATATAAAATCTTCCCCTTCTTGTCTGCTTTTCAAGTACGTAGTCGGACTTCAAATCGGGGCTACCGAACTGTAACAAGAGCTATTTTCGTAACCCATTGCTGTCTTTTACATTTTTGTAAAACATATCAGAAGTTAGCAGATTCATTTATTTCCAAACAACTATCATTTTGACCACTAAAAGAGTTAGACAGAAATATATTGGATTAAATCCTTCCTCTCCTTCTGCTTGTCAAATGCGGAAACAGTTTATTCAGTATGGAACTTACGTTACAACAGTTTTACTAACGCTACCACATGTTTTTCAAACTTTCCCAAACTACTGCCGTTTTGACCATTTCGCAACATTTTACAGAAAAAAATGTCTGCTATATAAAATCTTCCCCTTCTTGTCTGCTTTTCAAGTACGAAGTCGGATTTCAAATCGGGGCTACCGATCTGTAACTAGAGCTATTTTCGTAAACCATTGCATGTCTTTTAGGTTTTTGTAAAACATGTCAGATGTTAGCAGATTCATTTATTTCCAAATAACTATCATTTTGACCACTAAAAGAGTTAGACAAAAATATTTTGGATTAAATCCTTCCTCTACTTCTGCTTGTCAAATGCGGAAACAGTTTGTTCAGTATGGAACTTACGTTACAACAGTTTTACTAACGCTACCACAAGTTTTTCAAACTTTCCCAAACAACTGCCGTTTTGACCATTTCGCAACATTTTACAGAAAAAAATGTCTGCTATATAAAATCTTCCCCTTCTTGTCTGCTTTTCAAGTACGAAGTCGGACTTCAAATCGGGGCTACCGATCTGTAACAAGAGCTATTTTCGTAACCCATTGCTGTCTTTTACGTTTTTCTAAAACATATCAGAAGTTAGCAGATTCATTTATTTCCAAACAACTATCATTTTGACCACTAAAAGAGTTAGACAGAAATATATTGGATTAAATCCTTCCTCTCCTTCTGCTTGTCAAATGCGGAAACAGTTTATTCAGTATGGAACTTACGTTACAACAGTTTTACTAACGCTACCACATGTTTTTCAAACTTTCCCAAACAACTGCCGTTTTGACCATTTCGCAACATTTTACAGAAAAAAATGTCTGCTATATAAAATCTTCCCCTTCTTGTCTGCTTTTCAAGTACGAAGTCGGATTTCAAATCGGGGCTACCGATCTGTAACTAGAGCTATTTTCGTAAACCATTGCATGTCTTTTAGGTTTTTGTAAAACATGTCAGATGTTAGCAGATTCATTTATTTCCAAACAACTATCATTTTGACCACTAAAAGAGTTAGACAGAAATATATTGGATTAAATCCTTCCTCTCCTTCTGCTTGTCAAATGCGGAAACAGTTTATTCAGTATGGAACTTACGTTACAACAGTTTTACTAACGCTACCACATGTTTTTCAAACTTTCCCAAACTACTGCCGTTTTGACCATTTCGCAACATTTTACAGAAAAAAATGTCTGCTATATAAAATCTTCCCCTTCTTGTCTGCTTTTCAAGTACGAAGTCGGATTTCAAATCGGGGCTACCGATCTGTAACTAGAGCTATTTTCGTAAACCATTGCATGTCTTTTAGGTTTTTGTAAAACATGTCAGATGTTAGCAGATTCATTTATTTCCAAATAACTATCATTTTGACCACTAAAAGAGTTAGACAAAAATATTTTGGATTAAATCCTTCCTCTACTTCTGCTTGTCAAATGCGGAAACAGTTTGTTCAGTATGGAACTTACGTTACAACAGTTTTACTAACGCTACCACAAGTTTTTCAAACTTTCCCAAACAACTGCCGTTTTGACCATTTCGCAACATTTTACAGAAAAAATGTCTGCTATATAAAATCTTCCCCTTCTTGTCTGCTTTTCAAGTACGAAGTCGGACTTCAAATCGGGGCTACCGATCTGTAACAAGAGCTATTTTCGTAACCCATTGCTGTCTTTTACGTTTTTCTAAAACATATCAGAAGTTAGCAGATTCATTTATTTCCAAACAACTATCATTTTGACCACTAAAAGAGTTAGACAGAAATATATTGGATTAAATCCTTCCTCTCCTTCTGCTTGTCAAATGCGGAAACAGTTTATTCAGTATGGAACTTACGTTACAACAGTTTTACTAACGCTACCACATGTTTTTCAAACTTTCCCAAACAACTGCCGTTTTGACCATTTCGCAACATTTTACAGAAAAAAATGTCTGCTATATAAAATCTTCCCCTTCTTGTCTGCTTTTCAAGTACGAAGTCGGATTTCAAATCGGGGCTACCGATCTGTAACTAGAGCTATTTTCGTAAACCATTGCATGTCTTTTAGGTTTTTGTAAAACATGTCAGATGTTAGCAGATTAATTTATTTCCAAACAACTATCATTTTGACCACTAAAAGAGTTAGACAAAAATATTTTGGATTAAATCCTTCCTCTACTTCTGCTTGTCAAATGCGGAAACAGTTTGTTCAGTATGGAACTTACGTTACAACAGTTTTACTAACGCTACCACAAGTTTTTCAAACTTTCCCAAACAACTGCCGTTTTGACCATTTCGCAACATTTTACAGAAAAAAATGTCTGCTATATAAAATCTTCCCCTTCTTGTCTGCTTTTCAAGTACGTAGTCGGACTTCAAATCGGGGCTACCGAACTGTAACAAGAGCTATTTTCGTAACCCATTGCTGTCTTTTACATTTTTGTAAAACATATCAGAAGTTAGCAGATTCATTTATTTCCAAACAACTATCATTTTGACCACTAAAAGAGTTAGACAGAAATATATTGGATTAAATCCTTCCTCTCCTTCTGCTTGTCAAATGCGGAAACAGTTTATTCAGTATGGAACTTACGTTACAACAGTTTTACTAACGCTACCACATGTTTTTCAAACTTTCCCAAACTACTGCCGTTTTGACCATTTCGCAACATTTTACAGAAAAAAATGTCTGCTATATAAAATCTTCCCCTTCTTGTCTGCTTTTCAAGTACGAAGTCGGATTTCAAATCGGGGCTACCGATCTGTAACTAGAGCTATTTTCGTAAACCATTGCATGTCTTTTAGGTTTTTGTAAAACATGTCAGATGTTAGCAGATTCATTTATTTCCAAATAACTATCATTTTGACCACTAAAAGAGTTAGACAAAAATATTTTGGATTAAATCCTTCCTCTACTTCTGCTTGTCAAATGCGGAAACAGTTTGTTCAGTATGGAACTTACGTTACAACAGTTTTACTAACGCTACCACAAGTTTTTCAAACTTTCCCAAACAACTGCCGTTTTGACCATTTCGCAACATTTTACAGAAAAAAATGTCTGCTATATAAAATCTTCCCCTTCTTGTCTGCTTTTCAAGTACGAAGTCGGACTTCAAATCGGGGCTACCGATCTGTAACAAGAGCTATTTTCATAACCCATTGCTGTCTTTTACGTTTTTCTAAAACATATTAGAAGTTAGCAGATTCATTTATTTCCAAACAACTATCATTTTGACCACTAAAAGAGTTAGACAGAAATATATTGGATTAAATCCTTCCTCTCCTTCTGCTTGTCAAATGCGGAAACAGTTTATTCAGTATGGAACTTACGTTACAACAGTTTTACTAACGCTACCACATGTTTTTCAAACTTTCCCAAACTACTGCCGTTTTGACCATTTCGCAACATTTTACAGAAAAAAATGTCTGCTATATAAAATCTTCCCCTTCTTGTCTGCTTTTCAAGTACGAAGTCGGATTTCAAATCGGGGCTACCGATCTGTAACTAGAGCTATTTTCGTAAACCATTGCATGTCTTTTAGGTTTTTGTAAAACATGTCAGATGTTAGCAGATTCATTTATTTCCAAATAACTATCATTTTGACCACTAAAAGAGTTAGACAAAAATATTTTGGATTAAATCCTTCCTCTACTTCTGCTTGTCAAATGCGGAAACAGTTTGTTCAGTATGGAACTTACGTTACAACAGTTTTACTAACGCTACCACAAGTTTTTCAAACTTTCCCAAACAACTGCCGTTTTGACCATTTCGCAACATTTTACAGAAAAAATGTCTGCTATATAAAATCTTCCCCTTCTTGTCTGCTTTTCAAGTACGAAGTCGGACTTCAAATCGGGGCTACCGATCTGTAACAAGAGCTATTTTCGTAACCCATTGCTGTCTTTTACGTTTTTCTAAAACATATCAGAAGTTAGCAGATTCATTTATTTCCAAACAACTATCATTTTGACCACTAAAAGAGTTAGACAGAAATATATTGGATTAAATCCTTCCTCTCCTTCTGCTTGTCAAATGCGGAAACAGTTTATTCAGTATGGAACTTACGTTACAACAGTTTTACTAACGCTACCACATGTTTTTCAAACTTTCCCAAACAACTGCCGTTTTGACCATTTCGCAACATTTTACAGAAAAAAATGTCTGCTATATAAAATCTTCCCCTTCTTGTCTGCTTTTCAAGTACGAAGTCGGATTTCAAATCGGGGCTACCGATCTGTAACTAGAGCTATTTTCGTAAACCATTGCATGTCTTTTAGGTTTTTGTAAAACATGTCAGATGTTAGCAGATTAATTTATTTCCAAACAACTATCATTTTGACCACTAAAAGAGTTAGACAAAAATATTTTGGATTAAATCCTTCCTCTACTTCTGCTTGTCAAATGCGGAAACAGTTTGTTCAGTATGGAACTTACGTTACAACAGTTTTACTAACGCTACCACAAGTTTTTCAAACTTTCCCAAACAACTGCCGTTTTGACCATTTCGCAACATTTTACAGAAAAAAATGTCTGCTATATAAAATCTTCCCCTTCTTGTCTGCTTTTCAAGTACGTAGTCGGACTTCAAATCGGGGCTACCGAACTGTAACAAGAGCTATTTTCGTAACCCATTGCTGTCTTTTACATTTTTGTAAAACATATCAGAAGTTAGCAGATTCATTTATTTCCAAACAACTATCATTTTGACCACTAAAAGAGTTAGACAGAAATATATTGGATTAAATCCTTCCTCTCCTTCTGCTTGTCAAATGCGGAAACAGTTTATTCAGTATGGAACTTACGTTACAACAGTTTTACTAACGCTACCACATGTTTTTCAAACTTTCCCAAACTACTGCCGTTTTGACCATTTCGCAACATTTTACAGAAAAAAATGTCTGCTATATAAAATCTTCCCCTTCTTGTCTGCTTTTCAAGTACGAAGTCGGATTTCAAATCGGGGCTACCGATCTGTAACTAGAGCTATTTTCGTAAACCATTGCATGTCTTTTAGGTTTTTGTAAAACATGTCAGATGTTAGCAGATTCATTTATTTCCAAATAACTATCATTTTGACCACTAAAAGAGTTAGACAAAAATATTTTGGATTAAATCCTTCCTCTACTTCTGCTTGTCAAATGCGGAAACAGTTTGTTCAGTATGGAACTTACGTTACAACAGTTTTACTAACGCTACCACAAGTTTTTCAAACTTTCCCAAACAACTGCCGTTTTGACCATTTCGCAACATTTTACAGAAAAAAATGTCTGCTATATAAAATCTTCCCCTTCTTGTCTGCTTTTCAAGTACGAAGTCGGACTTCAAATCGGGGCTACCGATCTGTAACAAGAGCTATTTTCATAACCCATTGCTGTCTTTTACGTTTTTCTAAAACATATTAGAAGTTAGCAGATTCATTTATTTCCAAACAACTATCATTTTGACCACTAAAAGAGTTAGACAGAAATATATTGGATTAAATCCTTCCTCTCCTTCTGCTTGTCAAATGCGGAAACAGTTTATTCAGTATGGAACTTACGTTACAACAGTTTTACTAACGCTACCACATGTTTTTCAAACTTTCCCAAACAACTGCCGTTTTGACCATTTCGCAACATTTTACAGAAAAAAATGTCTGCTATATAAAATCTTCCCCTTCTTGTCTGCTTTTCAAGTACGAAGTCGGATTTCAAATCGGGGCTACCGATCTGTAACTAGAGCTATTTTCGTAAACCATTGCATGTCTTTTAGGTTTTTGTAAAACATGTCAGATGTTAGCAGATTCATTTATTTCCAAACAACTATCATTTTGACCACTAAAAGAGTTAGACAAAAATATTTTGGATTAAATCCTTCCTCTACTTCTGCTTGTCAAATGCGGAAACAGTTTGTTCAGTATGGAACTTACGTTACAACAGTTTTACTAACGCTACCACAAGTTTTTCAAACTTTCCCAAACAACTGCCGTTTTGACCATTTCGCAACATTTTACAGAAAAAAATGTCTGCTATATAAAATCTTCCCCTTCTTGTCTGCTTTTCAAGTACGTAGTCGGACTTCAAATCGGGGCTACCGAACTGTAACAAGAGCTATTTTCGTAACCCATTGCTGTCTTTTACATTTTTGTAAAACATATCAGAAGTTAGCAGATTCATTTATTTCCAAACAACTATCATTTTGACCACTAAAAGAGTTAGACAGAAATATATTGGATTAAATCCTTCCTCTCCTTCTGCTTGTCAAATGCGGAAACAGTTTATTCAGTATGGAACTTACGTTACAACAGTTTTACTAACGCTACCACATGTTTTTCAAACTTTCCCAAACTACTGCCGTTTTGACCATTTCGCAACATTTTACAGAAAAAAATGTCTGCTACATAAAATCTTCCCCTTCTTGTCTGCTTTTCAAGTACGAAGTCGGATTTCAAATCGGGGCTACCGATCTGTAACTAGAGCTATTTTCGTAAACCATTGCATGTCTTTTAGGTTTTTGTAAAACATGTCAGATGTTAGCAGATTCATTTATTTCCAAATAACTATCATTTTGACCACTAAAAGAGTTAGACAAAAATATTTTGGATTAAATCCTTCCTCTACTTCTGCTTGTCAAATGCGGAAACAGTTTGTTCAGTATGGAACTTACGTTACAACAGTTTTACTAACGCTACCACAAGTTTTTCAAACTTTCCTAAACAACTGCCGTTTTGACCATTTCGCAACATTTTACAGAAAAAAATGTCTGCTATATAAAATCTTCCCCTTCTTGTCTGCTTTTCAAGTACGAAGTCGGACTTCAAATCGGGGCTACCGATCTGTAACAAGAGCTATTTTCGTAACCCATTGCTGTCTTTTACGTTTTTCTAAAACATATCAGAAGTTAGCAGATTCATTTATTTCCAAACAACTATCATTTTGACCACTAAAAGAGTTAGACAGAAATATATTGGATTAAATCCTTCCTCTCCTTCTGCTTGTCAAATGCGGAAACAGTTTATTCAGTATGGAACTTACGTTACAACAGTTTTACTAACGCTACCACAAGTTTTTCAAACTTTCCTAAACAACTGCCGTTTTGACCATTTCGCAACATTTTACAGAAAAAAATGTCTGCTATATAAAATCTTCCCCTTCTTGTCTGCTTTTCAAGTACGAAGTCGGACTTCAAATCGGGGCTACCGATCTGTAACAAGAGCTATTTTCGTAACCCATTGCTGTCTTTTACGTTTTTCTAAAACATATCAGAAGTTAGCAGATTCATTTATTTCCAAACAACTATCATTTTGACCACTAAAAGAGTTAGACAGAAATATATTGGATTAAATCCTTCCTCTCCTTCTGCTTGTCAAATGCGGAAACAGTTTATTCAGTATGGAACTTACGTTACAACAGTTTTACTAACGCTACCACAAGTTTTTCAAACTTTCCCAAACAACTGCCGTTTTGACCATTTCGCAACATTTTACAGAAAAAAATGTCTGCTATATAAAATCTTCCCCTTCTTGTCTGCTTTTCAAGTACGAAGTCGGACTTCAAATCGGGGCTACCGATCTGTAACAAGAGCTATTTTCGTAACCCATTGCTGTCTTTTACGTTTTTCTAAAACATATCAGAAGTTAGCAGATTCATTTATTTCCAAACAACTATCATTTTGACCACTAAAAGAGTTAGACAGAAATATATTGGATTAAATCCTTCCTCTCCTTCTGCTTGTCAAATGCGGAAACAGTTTATTCAGTATGGAACTTACGTTACAACAGTTTTACTAACGCTACCACAAGTTTTTCAAACTTTCCCAAACAACTGCCGTTTTGACCATTTCGCAACATTTTACAGAAAAAAATGTCTGCTATATAAAATCTTCCCCTTCTTGTCTGCTTTTCAAGTACGAAGTCGGACTTCAAATCGGGGCTACCGATCTGTAACAAGAGCTATTTTCGTAACCCATTGCTGTCTTTTACGTTTTTCTAAAACATATCAGAAGTTAGCAGATTCATTTATTTCCAAACAACTATCATTTTGACCACTAAAAGAGTTAGACAGAAATATATTGGATTAAATCCTTCCTCTCCTTCTGCTTGTCAAATGCGGAAACAGTTTATTCAGTATGGAACTTACGTTACAACAGTTTTACTAACGCTACCACAAGTTTTTCAAACTTTCCCAAACAACTGCCGTTTTGACCATTTCGCAACATTTTACAGAAAAAAATGTCTGCTATATAAAATCTTCCCCTTCTTGTCTGCTTTTCAAGTACGAAGTCGGACTTCAAATCGGGGCTACCGATCTGTAACAAGAGCTATTTTCGTAACCCATTGCTGTCTTTTACGTTTTTCTAAAACATATCAGAAGTTAGCAGATTCATTTATTTCCAAACAACTATCATTTTGACCACTAAAAGAGTTAGACAGAAATATATTGGATTAAATCCTTCCTCTCCTTCTGCTTGTCAAATGCGGAAACAGTTTATTCAGTATGGAACTTACGTTACAACAGTTTTACTAACGCTACCACAAGTTTTTCAAACTTTCCCAAACAACTGCCGTTTTGACCATTTCGCAACATTTTACAGAAAAAAATGTCTGCTATATAAAATCTTCCCCTTCTTGTCTGCTTTTCAAGTACGAAGTCGGACTTCAAATCGGGGCTACCGATCTGTAACAAGAGCTATTTTCGTAACCCATTGCTGTCTTTTACGTTTTTCTAAAACATATCAGAAGTTAGCAGATTCATTTATTTCCAAACAACTATCATTTTGACCACTAAAAGAGTTAGACAGAAATATATTGGATTAAATCCTTCCTCTCCTTCTGCTTGTCAAATGCGGAAACAGTTTATTCAGTATGGAACTTACGTTACAACAGTTTTACTAACGCTACCACATGTTTTTCAAACTTTCCCAAACAACTGCCGTTTTGACCATTTCGCAACATTTTACAGAAAAAAATGTCTGCTATATAAAATCTTCCCCTTCTTGTCTGCTTTTCAGGTACGAAGTCGGACTTCAAATCGGGGCTACCGATCTGTAACAAGAGCTATTTTCGTAACCCATTGCTGTCTTTTACGTTTTTCTAAAACATATCAGAAGTTAGCAGATTCATTTATTTCCAAACAACTATAATTTTGACCACTAAAAGAGTTAGACAGAAATATATTGGATTAAATCCTTCCTCTCCTTCTGCTTGTCAAATGCGGAAACAGTTTATTCAGTATGGAACTTACGTTACAACAGTTTTACTAACGCTACCACAAGTTTTTCAAACTTTCCCAAACAACTGCCGTTTTGACCATTTCGCAACATTTTACAGAAAAAAATGTCTGCTATATAAAATCTTCCCCTTCTTGTCTGCTTTTCAAGTACGAAGTCGGACTTCAAATCGGGGCTACCGATCTGTAACAAGAGCTATTTTCGTAACCCATTGCTGTCTTTTACGTTTTTCTAAAACATATCAGAAGGTAGCAGATTCATTTATTTCCAAACAAATATCATTTTGACCACTAAAAGAGTTAGACAAAAATATTTTGGTATAAATCCTTCCTCTACTTCTGCTTGTCAACTGCGGAAACAGTTTATTCAGTATGGAACTTACGTTACAACAGTTTTACTAACGCTACCACATGTTTTTCAAACTTTCCCAAACAACTGCCGTTTTGACCATTTCGCAACATTTTACAGAAAAAAATGTCTGCTATATAAAATCTTCCCCTTCTTGTCTGCTTTTCAAGTACGTAGTCGGACTTCAAATCGGGGCTACCGATCTGTAACAAGAGCGATTTTCGTAACCCATTGCTGTCTTTTACATTTTTGTAAAACATATCAGAAGTTAGCAGATTCATTTATTTCCAAACAACTATAATTTTGACCACTAAAAGAGTTAGACAGAAATATATTGGATTAAATCCTTCCTCTCCTTCTGCTTGTCAAATGCGGAAACAGTTTATTCAGTATGGAACTTACGTTACAACAGTTTTACTAACGCTACCACAAGTTTATCAAACTTTCCCAAACAACTGCCGTTTTGACCATTTCGCAACATTTTACAGAAAAAAATGTCTGCTATATAAAATCTTCCCCTTCTTGTCTGCTTTTCAAGTACGAAGTCGGATTTCAAATCGGGGCTACCGATCTGTAACTAGAGCTATTTTCGTAAACCATTGCATGTCTTTTAGGTTTTTGTAAAACATGTCAGATGTTAGCAGATTCATTTATTTCCAAACAACTATCATTTTGACCACTAAAAGAGTTAGACAAAAATATTTTGGATTAAATCCTTCCTCTACTTCTGCTTGTCAAATGCGGAAACAGTTTATTCAGTATGGAACTTACGTTACAACAGTTTTACTAACGCTACCACATGTTTTTCAAACTTTCCCAAACAACTGCCGTTTTGACCATTTCGCAACATTTTACAGAAAAAAATGTCTGCTATATAAAATCTTCCCCTTCTTGTCTGCTTTTCAAGTACGTAGTCGGACTTCAAATCGGGGCTACTGATCTGTAACAAGAGCTATTTTCGTAACCCATTGCTGTCTTTTACATTTTTGTAAAACATATCAGAAGTTAGCAGATTCATTTATTTCCAAACAACTATCATTTTGACCACTAAAAGAGTTAGACAGAAATAAATTGGATTAAATCCTTCCTCTCCTTCTGCTTGTCAAATGCGGAAACAGTTTGTTCAGTATGGAACTTACGTTACAACAGTTTTACTAACGCTACCACAAGTTTTTCATACTTTCCCAAACAACTGCCGTTTTGACCATTTCGCAACATTTTACAGAAAAAAATGTCTGCTATATAAAATCTTCCCCTTCTTGTCTGCTTTTCAAGTACGAAGTCGGATTTCAAATCGGGGCTACCGATCTGTAACTAGAGCTATTTTCGTAAACCATTGCATGTCTTTTAGGTTTTTGTAAAACATGTCAGATGTTAGCAGATTCATTTATTTCCAAACAACTATCATTTTGACCACTAAAAGAGTTAGACAAAAATATTTTGGATTAAATCCTTCCTCTACTTCTGCTTGTCAAATGCGAAAACAGTTTATTCAGTATGGAACTTACGTTACAACAGTTTTACTAACGCTACCACATGTTTTTCAAACTTTCCCAAACAACTGCCGTTTTGACCATTTCGCAACATTTTACAGAAAAAAATGTCTGCTATATAAAATCTTCCCCTTCTTGTCTGCTGTTCAAGTACGAAGTCGGACTTCAAATCGGGGCTACCGATCTGTAACAAGAGCTATTTTCGTAACCCATTGCTGTCTTTTACGTTTTTCTAAAACATATCAGAAGTTAGCAGATTCATTTATTTCCAAACAACTATCATTTTGACCACTAAAAGAGTTAGACAGAAATATATTGGATTAAATCCTTCCTCTCCTTCTGCTTGTCAAATGCGGAAACAGTTTATTCAGTATGGAACTTACGTTACAACAGTTTTACTAACGCTACCACAAGTTTTTCAAACTTTCCCAAACAACTGCCGTTTTGACCATTTCGCAACATTTTACAGAAAAAAATGTCTGCTATATAAAATCTTCCCCTTCTTGTCTGCTTTTCAAGTACGAAGTCGGACTTCAAATCGGGGCTACCGATCTGTAACAAGAGCTATTTTTGTAACCCATTGCTGTCTTTTACGTTTTTCTAAAACATATCAGAAGTTAGCAGATTCATTTATTTCCAAACAAATATCATTTTGACCACTAAAAGAGTTAGACAAAAATATTTTGGTATAAATCCTTCCTCTACTTCTGCTTGTCAACTGCGGAAACAGTTTATTCAGTATGGAACTTACGTTACAACAGTTTTACTAACGCTACCACAAGTTTTTCAAACTTTCCCAAACAACTGCCGTTTTGACCATTTCGCAACATTTTACAGAAAAAAATGTCTGCTATATAAAATCTTCCCCTTCTTGTCTGCTTTTCAAGTACGAAGTCGGATTTCAAATCGGGGCTACCGATCTGTAACTAGAGCTATTTTCGTAACCCATTGCTGTCTTTTACGTTTTTCTAAAACATATCAGAAGTTAGCAGATTCATTTATTTCCAAACAAATATCATTTTGACCACTAAAAGAGTTAGACAAAAATATTTTGGTATAAATCCTTCCTCTACTTCTGCTTGTCAACTGCGGAAACAGTTTATTCAGTATGGAACTTACGTTACAACAGTTTTACTAACGCTACCACATGTTTTTCAAACTTTCCCAAACAACTGCCGTTTTGACCATTTCGCAACATTTTACAGAAAAAAATGTCTGCTATATAAAATCTTCCCCTTCTTGTCTGCTTTTCAAGTACGTAGTCGGACTTCAAATCGGGGCTACCGATCTGTAACAAGAGCGATTTTCGTAACCCATTGCTGTCTTTTACATTTTTGTAAAACATATCAGAAGTTAGCAGATTCATTTATTTCCAAACAACTATAATTTTGACCACTAAAAGAGTTAGACAGAAATATATTGGATTAAATCCTTCCTCTCCTTCTGCTTGTCAAATGCGGAAACAGTTTATTCAGTATGGAACTTACGTTACAACAGTTTTACTAACGCTACCACAAGTTTTTCAAACTTTCCCAAACAACTGCCGTTTTGACCATTTCGCAACATTTTACAGAAAAAAATGTCTGCTATATAAAATCTTCCCCTTCTTGTCTGCTTTTCAAGTACGAAGTCGGATTTCAAATCGGGGCTACCGATCTGTAACTAGAGCTATTTTCGTAAACCATTGCATGTCTTTTAGGTTTTTGTAAAACATGTCAGATGTTAGCAGATTCATTTATTTCCAAACAACTATCATTTTGACCACTAAAAGAGTTAGACAAAAATATTTTGGATTAAATCCTTCCTCTACTTCTGCTTGTCAAATGCGGAAACAGTTTATTCAGTATGGAACTTACGTTACAACAGTTTTACTAACGCTACCACATGTTTTTCAAACTTTCCCAAACAACTGCCGTTTTGACCATTTCGCAACATTTTACAGAAAAAAATGTCTGCTATATAAAATCTTCCCCTTCTTGTCTGCTTTTCAAGTACGTAGTCGGACTTCAAATCGGGGCTACTGATCTGTAACAAGAGCTATTTTCGTAACCCATTGCTGTCCTTTACATTTTTGTAAAACATATCAGAAGTTAGCAGATTCATTTATTTCCAAACAACTATCATTTTGACCACTAAAAGAGTTAGACAGAAATAAATTGGATTAAATCCTTCCTCTCCTTCTGCTTGTCAAATGCGGAAACAGTTTGTTCAGTATGGAACTTACGTTACAACAGTTTTACTAACGCTACCACAAGTTTTTCATACTTTCCCAAACAACTGCCGTTTTGACCATTTCGCAACATTTTACAGAAAAAAATGTCTGCTATATAAAATCTTCCCCTTCTTGTCTGCTTTTCAAGTACGAAGTCGGATTTCAAATCGGGGCTACCGATCTGTAACTAGAGCTATTTTCGTAAACCATTGCATGTCTTTTAGGTTTTTGTAAAACATGTCAGATGTTAGCAGATTCATTTATTTCCAAACAACTATCATTTTGACCACTAAAAGAGTTAGACAAAAATATTTTGGATTAAATCCTTCCTCTACTTCTGCTTGTCAAATGCGGAAACAGTTTATTCAGTATGGAACTTACGTTACAACAGTTTTACTAACGCTACCACATGTTTTTCAAACTTTCCCAAACAACTGCCGTTTTGACCATTTCGCAACATTTTACAGAAAAAAATGTCTGCTATATAAAATCTTCCCCTTCTTGTCTGCTGTTCAAGTACGAAGTCGGACTTCAAATCGGGGCTACCGATCTGTAACAAGAGCTATTTTCGTAACCCATTGCTGTCTTTTACGTTTTTCTAAAACATATCAGAAGTTAGCAGATTCATTTATTTCCAAACAACTATCATTTTGACCACTAAAAGAGTTAGACAGAAATATATTGGATTAAATCCTTCCTCTCCTTCTGCTTGTCAAATGCGGAAACAGTTTATTCAGTATGGAACTTACGTTACAACAGTTTTACTAACGCTACCACATGTTTTTCAAACTTTCCCAAACAACTGCCGTTTTGACCATTTCGCAACATTTTACAGAAAAAAATGTCTGCTATATAAAATCTTCCCCTTCTTGTCTGCTTTTCAAGTACGTAGTCGGACTTCAAATCGGGGCTACCGATCTGTAACAAGAGCGATTTTCGTAACCCATTGCTGTCTTTTACATTTTTGTAAAACATATCAGAAGTTAGCAGATTCATTTATTTCCAAACAACTATAATTTTGACCACTAAAAGAGTTAGACAGAAATATATTGGATTAAATCCTTCCTCTCCTTCTGCTTGTCAAATGCGGAAACAGTTTATTCAGTATGGAACTTACGTTACAACAGTTTTACTAACGCTACCACAAGTTTTTCAAACTTTCCCAAACAACTGCCGTTTTGACCATTTCGCAACATTTTACAGAAAAAAATGTCTGCTATATAAAATCTTCCCCTTCTTGTCTGCTTTTCAAGTACGAAGTCGGATTTCAAATCGGGGCTACCGATCTGTAACAAGAGCTATTTTCGTAACCCATTGCTGTCTTTTACGTTTTTCTAAAACATATCAGAAGTTAGCAGATTCATTTATTTCCAAACAAATATCATTTTGACCACTAAAAGAGTTAGACAAAAATATTTTGGTATAAATCCTTCCTCTACTTCTGCTTGTCAACTGCGGAAACAGTTTATTCAGTATGGAACTTACGTTACAACAGTTTTACTAACGCTACCACATGTTTTTCAAACTTTCCCAAACAACTGCCGTTTTGACCATTTCGCAACATTTTACAGAAAAAAATGTCTGCTATATAAAATCTTCCCCTTCTTGTCTGCTTTTCAAGTACGAAGTCGGATTTCAAATCGGGGCTACCGATCTGTAACTAGAGCTATTTTCGTAAACCATTGCATGTCTTTTAGGTTTTTGTAAAACATGTCAGATGTTAGCAGATTCATTTATTTCCAAACAACTATCATTTTGACCACTAAAAGAGTTAGACAAAAATATTTTGGATTAAATCCTTCCTCTACTTCTGCTTGTCAAATGCGGAAACAGTTTATTCAGTATGGAACTTACGTTACAACAGTTTTACTAACGCTACCACATGTTTTTCAAACTTTCCCAAACAACTGCCGTTTTGACCATTTCGCAACATTTTACAGAAAAAAATGTCTGCTATATAAAATCTTCCCCTTCTTGTCTGCTTTTCAAGTACGTAGTCGGACTTCAAATCGGGGCTACTGATCTGTAACAAGAGCTATTTTCGTAACCCATTGCTGTCTTTTACATTTTTGTAAAACATATCAGAAGTTAGCAGATTCATTTATTTCCAAACAACTATCATTTTGACCACTAAAAGAGTTAGACAGAAATAAATTGGATTAAATCCTTCCTCTCCTTCTGCTTGTCAAATGCGGAAACAGTTTGTTCAGTATGGAACTTACGTTACAACAGTTTTACTAACGCTACCACAAGTTTTTCATACTTTCCCAAACAACTGCCGTTTTGACCATTTCGCAACATTTTACAGAAAAAAATGTCTGCTATATAAAATCTTCCCCTTCTTGTCTGCTTTTCAAGTACGAAGTCGGATTTCAAATCGGGGCTACCGATCTGTAACTAGAGCTATTTTCGTAAACCATTGCATGTCTTTTAGGTTTTTGTAAAACATGTCAGATGTTAGCAGATTCATTTATTTCCAAACAACTATCATTTTGACCACTAAAAGAGTTAGACAAAAATATTTTGGATTAAATCCTTCCTCTACTTCTGCTTGTCAAATGCGGAAACAGTTTATTCAGTATGGAACTTACGTTACAACAGTTTTACTAACGCTACCACATGTTTTTCAAACTTTCCCAAACAACTGCCGTTTTGACCATTTCGCAACATTTTACAGAAAAAAATGTCTGCTATATAAAATCTTCCCCTTCTTGTCTGCTGTTCAAGTACGAAGTCGGACTTCAAATCGGGGCTACCGATCTGTAACAAGAGCTATTTTCGTAACCCATTGCTGTCTTTTACGTTTTTCTAAAACATATCAGAAGTTAGCAGATTCATTTATTTCCAAACAACTATCATTTTGACCACTAAAAGAGTTAGACAGAAATATATTGGATTAAATCCTTCCTCTCCTTCTGCTTGTCAAATGCGGAAACAGTTTATTCAGTATGGAACTTACGTTACAACAGTTTTACTAACGCTACCACATGTTTTTCAAACTTTCCCAAACAACTGCCGTTTTGACCATTTCGCAACATTTTACAGAAAAAAATGTCTGCTATATAAAATCTTCCCCTTCTTGTCTGCTTTTCAGGTACGAAGTCGGACTTCAAATCGGGGCTACCGATCTGTAACAAGAGCTATTTTCGTAACCCATTGCTGTCTTTTACGTTTTTCTAAAACATATCAGAAGTTAGCAGATTCATTTATTTCCAAACAACTATAATTTTGACCACTAAAAGAGTTAGACAGAAATATATTGGATTAAATCCTTCCTCTCCTTCTGCTTGTCAAATGCGGAAACAGTTTATTCAGTATGGAACTTACGTTACAACAGTTTTACTAACGCTACCACAAGTTTTTCAAACTTTCCCAAACAACTGCCGTTTTGACCATTTCGCAACATTTTACAGAAAAAAATGTCTGCTATATAAAATCTTCCCCTTCTTGTCTGCTTTTCAAGTACGAAGTCGGACTTCAAATCGGGGCTACCGATCTGTAACAAGAGCTATTTTCGTAACCCATTGCTGTCTTTTACGTTTTTCTAAAACATATCAGAAGTTAGCAGATTCATTTATTTCCAAACAAATATCATTTTGACCACTAAAAGAGTTAGACAAAAATATTTTGGTATAAATCCTTCCTCTACTTCTGCTTGTCAACTGCGGAAACAGTTTATTCAGTATGGAACTTACGTTACAACAGTTTTACTAACGCTACCACATGTTTTTCAAACTTTCCCAAACAACTGCCGTTTTGACCATTTCGCAACATTTTACAGAAAAAAATGTCTGCTATATAAAATCTTCCCCTTCTTGTCTGCTTTTCAAGTACGAAGTCGGACTTCAAATCGGGGCTACCGATCTGTAACAAGAGCTATTTTCGTAACCCATTGCTGTCTTTTACGTTTTTCTAAAACATATCAGAAGTTAGCAGATTCATTTATTTCCAAACAAATATCATTTTGACCACTAAAAGAGTTAGACAAAAATATTTTGGTATAAATCCTTCCTCTACTTCTGCTTGTCAACTGCGGAAACAGTTTATTCAGTATGGAACTTACGTTACAACAGTTTTACTAACGCTACCACATGTTTTTCAAACTTTCCCAAACAACTGCCGTTTTGACCATTTCGCAACATTTTACAGAAAAAAATGTCTGCTATATAAAATCTTCCCCTTCTTGTCTGCTTTTCAAGTACGTAGTCGGACTTCAAATCGGGGCTACCGATCTGTAACAAGAGCGATTTTCGTAACCCATTGCTGTCTTTTACATTTTTGTAAAACATATCAGAAGTTAGCAGATTCATTTATTTCCAAACAACTATAATTTTGACCACTAAAAGAGTTAGACAGAAATATATTGGATTAAATCCTTCCTCTCCTTCTGCTTGTCAAATGCGGAAACAGTTTATTCAGTATGGAACTTACGTTACAACAGTTTTACTAACGCTACCACAAGTTTATCAAACTTTCCCAAACAACTGCCGTTTTGACCATTTCGCAACATTTTACAGAAAAAAATGTCTGCTATATAAAATCTTCCCCTTCTTGTCTGCTTTTCAAGTACGAAGTCGGATTTCAAATCGGGGCTACCGATCTGTAACTAGAGCTATTTTCGTAAACCATTGCATGTCTTTTAGGTTTTTGTAAAACATGTCAGATGTTAGCAGATTCATTTATTTCCAAACAACTATCATTTTGACCACTAAAAGAGTTAGACAAAAATATTTTGGATTAAATCCTTCCTCTACTTCTGCTTGTCAAATGCGGAAACAGTTTATTCAGTATGGAACTTACGTTACAACAGTTTTACTAACGCTACCACATGTTTTTCAAACTTTCCCAAACAACTGCCGTTTTGACCATTTCGCAACATTTTACAGAAAAAAATGTCTGCTATATAAAATCTTCCCCTTCTTGTCTGCTGTTCAAGTACGAAGTCGGACTTCAAATCGGGGCTACCGATCTGTAACAAGAGCTATTTTCGTAACCCATTGCTGTCTTTTACGTTTTTCTAAAACATATCAGAAGTTAGCAGATTCATTTATTTCCAAACAACTATCATTTTGACCACTAAAAGAGTTAGACAGAAATATATTGGATTAAATCCTTCCTCTCCTTCTGCTTGTCAAATGCGGAAACAGTTTATTCAGTATGGAACTTACGTTACAACAGTTTTACTAACGCTACCACATGTTTTTCAAACTTTCCCAAACAACTGCCGTTTTGACCATTTCGCAACATTTTACAGAAAAAAATGTCTGCTATATAAAATCTTCCCCTTCTTGTCTGCTTTTCAGGTACGAAGTCGGACTTCAAATCGGGGCTACCGATCTGTAACAAGAGCTATTTTCGTAACCCATTGCTGTCTTTTACGTTTTTCTAAAACATATCAGAAGTTAGCAGATTCATTTATTTCCAAACAACTATAATTTTGACCACTAAAAGAGTTAGACAGAAATATATTGGATTAAATCCTTCCTCTCCTTCTGCTTGTCAAATGCGGAAACAGTTTATTCAGTATGGAACTTACGTTACAACAGTTTTACTAACGCTACCACAAGTTTTTCAAACTTTCCCAAACAACTGCCGTTTTGACCATTTCGCAACATTTTACAGAAAAAAATGTCTGCTATATAAAATCTTCCCCTTCTTGTCTGCTTTTCAAGTACGAAGTCGGACTTCAAATCGGGGCTACCGATCTGTAACAAGAGCTATTTTCGTAACCCATTGCTGTCTTTTACGTTTTTCTAAAACATATCAGAAGTTAGCAGATTCATTTATTTCCAAACAAATATCATTTTGACCACTAAAAGAGTTAGACAAAAATATTTTGGTATAAATCCTTCCTCTACTTCTGCTTGTCAACTGCGGAAACAGTTTATTCAGTATGGAACTTACGTTACAACAGTTTTACTAACGCTACCACATGTTTTTCAAACTTTCCCAAACAACTGCCGTTTTGACCATTTCGCAACATTTTACAGAAAAAAATGTCTGCTATATAAAATCTTCCCCTTCTTGTCTGCTTTTCAAGTACGAAGTCGGACTTCAAATCGGGGCTACCGATCTGTAACAAGAGCTATTTTCGTAACCCATTGCTGTCTTTTACGTTTTTCTAAAACATATCAGAAGTTAGCAGATTCATTTATTTCCAAACAAATATCATTTTGACCACTAAAAGAGTTAGACAAAAATATTTTGGTATAAATCCTTCCTCTACTTCTGCTTGTCAACTGCGGAAACAGTTTATTCAGTATGGAACTTACGTTACAACAGTTTTACTAACGCTACCACATGTTTTTCAAACTTTCCCAAACAACTGCCGTTTTGACCATTTCGCAACATTTTACAGAAAAAAATGTCTGCTATATAAAATCTTCCCCTTCTTGTCTGCTTTTCAAGTACGTAGTCGGACTTCAAATCGGGGCTACCGATCTGTAACAAGAGCGATTTTCGTAACCCATTGCTGTCTTTTACATTTTTGTAAAACATATCAGAAGTTAGCAGATTCATTTATTTCCAAACAACTATAATTTTGACCACTAAAAGAGTTAGACAGAAATATATTGGATTAAATCCTTCCTCTCCTTCTGCTTGTCAAATGCGGAAACAGTTTATTCAGTATGGAACTTACGTTACAACAGTTTTACTAACGCTACCACAAGTTTATCAAACTTTCCCAAACAACTGCCGTTTTGACCATTTCGCAACATTTTACAGAAAAAAATGTCTGCTATATAAAATCTTCCCCTTCTTGTCTGCTTTTCAAGTACGAAGTCGGATTTCAAATCGGGGCTACCGATCTGTAACTAGAGCTATTTTCGTAAACCATTGCATGTCTTTTAGGTTTTTGTAAAACATGTCAGATGTTAGCAGATTCATTTATTTCCAAACAACTATCATTTTGACCACTAAAAGAGTTAGACAAAAATATTTTGGATTAAATCCTTCCTCTACTTCTGCTTGTCAAATGCGGAAACAGTTTATTCAGTATGGAACTTACGTTACAACAGTTTTACTAACGCTACCACATGTTTTTCAAACTTTCCCAAACAACTGCCGTTTTGACCATTTCGCAACATTTTACAGAAAAAAATGTCTGCTATATAAAATCTTCCCCTTCTTGTCTGCTTTTCAGGTACGAAGTCGGACTTCAAATCGGGGCTACCGATCTGTAACAAGAGCTATTTTCGTAACCCATTGCTGTCTTTTACGTTTTTCTAAAACATATCAGAAGTTAGCAGATTCATTTATTTCCAAACAACTATAATTTTGACCACTAAAAGAGTTAGACAGAAATATATTGGATTAAATCCTTCCTCTCCTTCTGCTTGTCAAATGCGGAAACAGTTTATTCAGTATGGAACTTACGTTACAACAGTTTTACTAACGCTACCACAAGTTTTTCAAACTTTCCCAAACAACTGCCGTTTTGACCATTTCGCAACATTTTACAGAAAAAAATGTCTGCTATATAAAATCTTCCCCTTCTTGTCTGCTTTTCAAGTACGAAGTCGGACTTCAAATCGGGGCTACCGATCTGTAACAAGAGCTATTTTCGTAACCCATTGCTGTCTTTTACGTTTTTCTAAAACATATCAGAAGTTAGCAGATTCATTTATTTCCAAACAAATATCATTTTGACCACTAAAAGAGTTAGACAAAAATATTTTGGTATAAATCCTTCCTCTACTTCTGCTTGTCAACTGCGGAAACAGTTTATTCAGTATGGAACTTACGTTACAACAGTTTTACTAACGCTACCACATGTTTTTCAAACTTTCCCAAACAACTGCCGTTTTGACCATTTCGCAACATTTTACAGAAAAAAATGTCTGCTATATAAAATCTTCCCCTTCTTGTCTGCTTTTCAAGTACGAAGTCGGACTTCAAATCGGGGCTACCGATCTGTAACAAGAGCTATTTTCGTAACCCATTGCTGTCTTTTACGTTTTTCTAAAACATATCAGAAGTTAGCAGATTCATTTATTTCCAAACAACTATAATTTTGACCACTAAAAGAGTTAGACAGAAATATATTGGATTAAATCCTTCCTCTCCTTCTGCTTGTCAAATGCGGAAACAGTTTATTCAGTATGGAACTTACGTTACAACAGTTTTACTAACGCTACCACAAGTTTTTCAAACTTTCCCAAACAACTGCCGTTTTGACCATTTCGCAACATTTTACAGAAAAAAATGTCTGCTATATAAAATCTTCCCCTTCTTGTCTGCTTTTCAAGTACGAAGTCGGACTTCAAATCGGGGCTACCGATCTGTAACAAGAGCTATTTTCGTAACCCATTGCTGTCTTTTACGTTTTTCTAAAACATATCAGAAGTTAGCAGATTCATTTATTTCCAAACAAATATCATTTTGACCACTAAAAGAGTTAGACAAAAATATTTTGGTATAAATCCTTCCTCTACTTCTGCTTGTCAACTGCGGAAACAGTTTATTCAGTATGGAACTTACGTTACAACAGTTTTACTAACGCTACCACATGTTTTTCAAACTTTCCCAAACAACTGCCGTTTTGACCATTTCGCAACATTTTACAGAAAAAAATGTCTGCTATATAAAATCTTCCCCTTCTTGTCTGCTTTTCAAGTACGAAGTCGGACTTCAAATCGGGGCTACCGATCTGTAACAAGAGCTATTTTCGTAACCCATTGCTGTCTTTTACGTTTTTCTAAAACATATCAGAAGTTAGCAGATTCATTTATTTCCAAACAAATATCATTTTGACCACTAAAAGAGTTAGACAAAAATATTTTGGTATAAATCCTTCCTCTACTTCTGCTTGTCAACTGCGGAAACAGTTTATTCAGTATGGAACTTACGTTACAACAGTTTTACTAACGCTACCACATGTTTTTCAAACTTTCCCAAACAACTGCCGTTTTGACCATTTCGCAACATTTTACAGAAAAAAATGTCTGCTATATAAAATCTTCCCCTTCTTGTCTGCTTTTCAAGTACGTAGTCGGACTTCAAATCGGGGCTACCGATCTGTAACAAGAGCGATTTTCGTAACCCATTGCTGTCTTTTACATTTTTGTAAAACATATCAGAAGTTAGCAGATTCATTTATTTCCAAACAACTATAATTTTGACCACTAAAAGAGTTAGACAGAAATATATTGGATTAAATCCTTCCTCTCCTTCTGCTTGTCAAATGCGGAAACAGTTTATTCAGTATGGAACTTACGTTACAACAGTTTTACTAACGCTACCACAAGTTTATCAAACTTTCCCAAACAACTGCCGTTTTGACCATTTCGCAACATTTTACAGAAAAAAATGTCTGCTATATAAAATCTTCCCCTTCTTGTCTGCTTTTCAAGTACGAAGTCGGATTTCAAATCGGGGCTACCGATCTGTAACTAGAGCTATTTTCGTAAACCATTGCATGTCTTTTAGGTTTTTGTAAAACATGTCAGATGTTAGCAGATTCATTTATTTCCAAACAACTATCATTTTGACCACTAAAAGAGTTAGACAAAAATATTTTGGATTAAATCCTTCCTCTACTTCTGCTTGTCAAATGCGGAAACAGTTTATTCAGTATGGAACTTACGTTACAACAGTTTTACTAACGCTACCACATGTTTTTCAAACTTTCCCAAACAACTGCCGTTTTGACCATTTCGCAACATTTTACAGAAAAAAATGTCTGCTATATAAAATCTTCCCCTTCTTGTCTGCTTTTCAAGTACGTAGTCGGACTTCAAATCGGGGCTACTGATCTGTAACAAGAGCTATTTTCGTAACCCATTGCTGTCTTTTACATTTTTGTAAAACATATCAGAAGTTAGCAGATTCATTTATTTCCAAACAACTATCATTTTGACCACTAAAAGAGTTAGACAGAAATAAATTGGATTAAATCCTTCCTCTCCTTCTGCTTGTCAAATGCGGAAACAGTTTGTTCAGTATGGAACTTACGTTACAACAGTTTTACTAACGCTACCACAAGTTTTTCATACTTTCCCAAACAACTGCCGTTTTGACCATTTCGCAACATTTTACAGAAAAAAATGTCTGCTATATAAAATCTTCCCCTTCTTGTCTGCTTTTCAAGTACGAAGTCGGATTTCAAATCGGGGCTACCGATCTGTAACTAGAGCTATTTTTGTAACCCATTGCTGTCTTTTACGTTTTTCTAAAACATATCAGAAGTTAGCAGATTCATTTATTTCCAAACAACTATCATTTTGACCACTAAAAGAGTTAGACAAAAATATTTTGGATTAAATCCTTCCTCTACTTCTGCTTGTCAAATGCGGAAACAGTTTATTCAGTATGGAACTTACGTTACAACAGTTTTACTAACGCTACCACATGTTTTTCAAACTTTCCCAAACAACTGCCGTTTTGACCATTTCGCAACATTTTACAGAAAAAAATGTCTGCTATATAAAATCTTCCCCTTCTTGTCTGCTTTTCAAGTACGTAGTCGGACTTCAAATCGGGGCTACTGATCTGTAACAAGAGCTATTTTCGTAACCCATTGCTGTCTTTTACATTTTTGTAAAACATATCAGAAGTTAGCAGATTCATTTATTTCCAAACAACTATCATTTTGACCACTAAAAGAGTTAGACAGAAATAAATTGGATTAAATCCTTCCTCTCCTTCTGCTTGTCAAATGCGGAAACAGTTTGTTCAGTATGGAACTTACGTTACAACAGTTTTACTAACGCTACCACAAGTTTTTCATACTTTCCCAAACAACTGCCGTTTTGACCATTTCGCAACATTTTACAGAAAAAAATGTCTGCTATATAAAATCTTCCCCTTCTTGTCTGCTTTTCAAGTACGAAGTCGGATTTCAAATCGGGGCTACCGATCTGTAACTAGAGCTATTTTCGTAAACCATTGCATGTCTTTTAGGTTTTTGTAAAACATGTCAGATGTTAGCAGATTCATTTATTTCCAAACAACTATCATTTTGACCACTAAAAGAGTTAGACAAAAATATTTTGGATTAAATCCTTCCTCTACTTCTGCTTGTCAAATGCGGAAACAGTTTATTCAGTATGGAACTTACGTTACAACAGTTTTACTAACGCTACCACATGTTTTTCAAACTTTCCCAAACAACTGCCGTTTTGACCATTTCGCAACATTTTACAGAAAAAAATGTCTGCTATATAAAATCTTCCCCTTCTTGTCTGCTGTTCAAGTACGAAGTCGGACTTCAAATCGGGGCTACCGATCTGTAACAAGAGCTATTTTCGTAACCCATTGCTGTCTTTTACGTTTTTCTAAAACATATCAGAAGTTAGCAGATTCATTTATTTCCAAACAACTATCATTTTGACCACTAAAAGAGTTAGACAGAAATATATTGGATTAAATCCTTCCTCTCCTTCTGCTTGTCAAATGCGGAAACAGTTTATTCAGTATGGAACTTACGTTACAACAGTTTTACTAACGCTACCACAAGTTTTTCAAACTTTCCCAAACAACTGCCGTTTTGACCATTTCGCAACATTTTACAGAAAAAAATGTCTGCTATATAAAATCTTCCCCTTCTTGTCTGCTTTTCAAGTACGAAGTCGGATTTCAAATCGGGGCTACCGATCTGTAACTAGAGCTATTTTCGTAAACCATTGCATGTCTTTTAGGTTTTTGTAAAACATGTCAGATGTTAGCAGATTCATTTATTTCCAAACAACTATCATTTTGACCACTAAAAGAGTTAGACAAAAATATTTTGGATTAAATCCTTCCTCTACTTCTGCTTGTCAAATGCGGAAACAGTTTATTCAGTATGGAACTTACGTTACAACAGTTTTACTAACGCTACCACATGTTTTTCAAACTTTCCCAAACAACTGCCGTTTTGACCATTTCGCAACATTTTACAGAAAAAAATGTCTGCTATATAAAATCTTCCCCTTCTTGTCTGCTTTTCAAGTACGAAGTCGGACTTCAAATCGGGGCTACCGATCTGTAACAAGAGCTATTTTCGTAACCCATTGCTGTCTTTTACGTTTTTCTAAAACATATCAGAAGTTAGCAGATTCATTTATTTCCAAACAACTATCATTTTGACCACTAAAAGAGTTAGACAAAAATATTTTGGATTAAATCCTTCCTCTACTTCTGCTTGTCAAATGCGGAAACAGTTTATTCAGTATGGAACTTACGTTACAACAGTTTTACTAACGCTACCACAAGTTTTTCATACTTTCCCAAACAACTGCCGTTTTGACCATTTCGCAACATTTTACAGAAAAAAATGTCTGCTATATAAAATCTTCCCCTTCTTGTCTGCTTTTCAAGTACGAAGTCGGATTTCAAATCGGGGCTACCGATCTGTAACTAGAGCTATTTTCGTAAACCATTGCATGTCTTTTAGGTTTTTGTAAAACATGTCAGATGTTAGCAGATTCATTTATTTCCAAACAACTATCATTTTGACCACTAAAAGAGTTAGACAAAAATATTTTGGTATAAATCCTTCCTCTACTTCTGCTTGTCAACTGCGGAAACAGTTTATTCAGTATGGAACTTACGTTACAACAGTTTTACTAACGCTACCACAAGTTTTTCAAACTTTCCCAAACAACTGCCGTTTTGACCATTTCGCAACATTTTACAGAAAAAAATGTCTGCTATATAAAATCTTCCCCTTCTTGTCTGCTTTTCAAGTACGAAGTCGGATTTCAAATCGGGGCTACCGATCTGTAACTAGAGCTATTTTCGTAACCCATTGCTGTCTTTTACGTTTTTCTAAAACATATCAGAAGTTAGCAGATTCATTTATTTCCAAACAAATATCATTTTGACCACTAAAAGAGTTAGACAAACATATTTTGGTATAAATCCTTCCTCTACTTCTGCTTGTCAACTGCGGAAACAGTTTATTCAGTATGGAACTTACGTTACAACAGTTTTACTAACGCTACCACATGTTTTTCAAACTTTCCCAAACAACTGCCGTTTTGACCATTTCGCAACATTTTACAGAAAAAAATGTCTGCTATATAAAATCTTCCCCTTCTTGTCTGCTTTTCAAGTACGTAGTCGGACTTCAAATCGGGGCTACCGATCTGTAACAAGAGCGATTTTCGTAACCCATTGCTGTCTTTTACATTTTTGTAAAACATATCAGAAGTTAGCAGATTCATTTATTTCCAAACAACTATAATTTTGACCACTAAAAGAGTTAGACAGAAATATATTGGATTAAATCCTTCCTCTCCTTCTGCTTGTCAAATGCGGAAACAGTTTATTCAGTATGGAACTTACGTTACAACAGTTTTACTAACGCTACCACAAGTTTTTCAAACTTTCCCAAACAACTGCCGTTTTGACCATTTCGCAACATTTTACAGAAAAAAATGTCTGCTATATAAAATCTTCCCCTTCTTGTCTGCTTTTCAAGTACGAAGTCGGATTTCAAATCGGGGCTACCGATCTGTAACTAGAGCTATTTTCGTAAACCATTGCATGTCTTTTAGGTTTTTGTAAAACATGTCAGATGTTAGCAGATTCATTTATTTCCAAACAACTATCATTTTGACCACTAAAAGAGTTAGACAAAAATATTTTGGATTAAATCCTTCCTCTACTTCTGCTTGTCAAATGCGGAAACAGTTTATTCAGTATGGAACTTACGTTACAACAGTTTTACTAACGCTACCACATGTTTTTCAAACTTTCCCAAACAACTGCCGTTTTGACCATTTCGCAACATTTTACAGAAAAAAATGTCTGCTATATAAAATCTTCCCCTTCTTGTCTGCTTTTCAAGTACGTAGTCGGACTTCAAATCGGGGCTACTGATCTGTAACAAGAGCTATTTTCGTAACCCATTGCTGTCTTTTACATTTTTGTAAAACATATCAGAAGTTAGCAGATTCATTTATTTCCAAACAACTATCATTTTGACCACTAAAAGAGTTAGACAAAAATATTTTGGATTAAATCCTTCCTCTACTTCTGCTTGTCAAATGCGGAAACAGTTTATTCAGTATGGAACTTACGTTACAACAGTTTTACTAACGCTACCACAAGTTTTTCAAACTTTCCCAAACAACTGCCGTTTTGACCATTTCGCAACATTTTACAGAAAAAAATGTCTGCTATATAAAATCTTCCCCTTCTTGTCTGCTTTTCAAGTACGAAGTCGGATTTCAAATCGGGGCTACCGATCTGTAACTAGAGCTATTTTCGTAAACCATTGCATGTCTTTTAGGTTTTTGTAAAACATGTCAGATGTTAGCAGATTCATTTATTTCCAAACAACTATCATTTTGACCACTAAAAGAGTTAGACAAAAATATTTTGGATTAAATCCTTCCTCTACTTCTGCTTGTCAAATGCGGAAACAGTTTATTCAGTATGGAACTTACGTTACAACAGTTTTACTAACGCTACCACATGTTTTTCAAACTTTCCCAAACAACTGCCGTTTTGACCATTTCGCAACATTTTACAGAAAAAAATGTCTGCTATATAAAATCTTCCCCTTCTTGTCTGCTTTTCAAGTACGTAGTCGGACTTCAAATCGGGGCTACTGATCTGTAACAAGAGCTATTTTCGTAACCCATTGCTGTCTTTTACATTTTTGTAAAACATATCAGAAGTTAGCAGATTCATTTATTTCCAAACAACTATCATTTTGACCACTAAAAGAGTTAGACAAAAATATTTTGGATTAAATCCTTCCTCTACTTCTGCTTGTCAAATGCGGAAACAGTTTATTCAGTATGGAACTTACGTTACAACAGTTTTACTAACGCTACCACAAGTTTTTCAAACTTTCCCAAACAACTGCCGTTTTGACCATTTCGCAACATTTTACAGAAAAAAATGTCTGCTATATAAAATCTTCCCCTTCTTGTCTGCTTTTCAAGTACGAAGTCGGATTTCAAATCGGGGCTACCGATCTGTAACTAGAGCTATTTTCGTAAACCATTGCATGTCTTTTAGGTTTTTGTAAAACATGTCAGATGTTAGCAGATTCATTTATTTCCAAACAACTATCATTTTGACCACTAAAAGAGTTAGACAAAAATATTTTGGATTAAATCCTTCCTCTACTTCTGCTTGTCAAATGCGGAAACAGTTTATTCAGTATGGAACTTACGTTACAACAGTTTTACTAACGCTACCACATGTTTTTCAAACTTTCCCAAACAACTGCCGTTTTGACCATTTCGCAACATTTTACAGAAAAAAATGTCTGCTATATAAAATCTTCCCCTTCTTGTCTGCTTTTCAAGTACGTAGTCGGACTTCAAATCGGGGCTACTGATCTGTAACAAGAGCTATTTTCGTAACCCATTGCTGTCTTTTACATTTTTGTAAAACATATCAGAAGTTAGCAGATTCATTTATTTCCAAACAACTATCATTTTGACCACTAAAAGAGTTAGACAGAAATAAATTGGATTAAATCCTTCCTCTCCTTCTGCTTGTCAAATGCGGAAACAGTTTGTTCAGTATGGAACTTACGTTACAACAGTTTTACTAACGCTACCACAAGTTTTTCATACTTTCCCAAACAACTGCCGTTTTGACCATTTCGCAACATTTTACAGAAAAAAATGTCTGCTATATAAAATCTTCCCCTTCTTGTCTGCTTTTCAAGTACGAAGTCGGATTTCAAATCGGGGCTACCGATCTGTAACTAGAGCTATTTTCGTAAACCATTGCATGTCTTTTAGGTTTTTGTAAAACATGTCAGATGTTAGCAGATTCATTTATTTCCAAACAACTATCATTTTGACCACTAAAAGAGTTAGACAAAAATATTTTGGATTAAATCCTTCCTCTACTTCTGCTTGTCAAATGCGGAAACAGTTTATTCAGTATGGAACTTACGTTACAACAGTTTTACTAACGCTACCACATGTTTTTCAAACTTTCCCAAACAACTGCCGTTTTGACCATTTCGCAACATTACACAGAAAAAAATGTCTGCTATATAAAATCTTCCCCTTCTTGTCTGCTGTTCAAGTACGAAGTCGGACTTCAAATCGGGGCTACCGATCTGTAACAAGAGCTATTTTCGTAACCCATTGCTGTCTTTTACGTTTTTCTAAAACATATCAGAAGTTAGCAGATTCATTTATTTCCAAACAACTATCATTTTGACCACTAAAAGAGTTAGACAGAAATATATTGGATTAAATCCTTCCTCTCCTTCTGCTTGTCAAATGCGGAAACAGTTTATTCAGTATGGAACTTACGTTACAACAGTTTTACTAACGCTACCACAAGTTTTTCAAACTTTCCCAAACAACTGCCGTTTTGACCATTTCGCAACATTTTACAGAAAAAAATGTCTGCTATATAAAATCTTCCCCTTCTTGTCTGCTTTTCAAGTACGAAGTCGGATTTCAAATCGGGGCTACCGATCTGTAACTAGAGCTATTTTCGTAAACCATTGCATGTCTTTTAGGTTTTTGTAAAACATGTCAGATGTTAGCAGATTCATTTATTTCCAAACAACTATCATTTTGACCACTAAAAGAGTTAGACAAAAATATTTTGGATTAAATCCTTCCTCTACTTCTGCTTGTCAAATGCGGAAACAGTTTATTCAGTATGGAACTTACGTTACAACAGTTTTACTAACGCTACCACATGTTTTTCAAACTTTCCCAAACAACTGCCGTTTTGACCATTTCGCAACATTTTACAGAAAAAAATGTCTGCTATATAAAATCTTCCCCTTCTTGTCTGCTTTTCAAGTACGAAGTCGGACTTCAAATCGGGGCTACCGATCTGTAACAAGAGCTATTTTCGTAACCCATTGCTGTCTTTTACGTTTTTCTAAAACATATCAGAAGTTAGCAGATTCATTTATTTCCAAACAACTATCATTTTGACCACTAAAAGAGTTAGACAGAAATATATTGGATTAAATCCTTCCTCTCCTTCTGCTTGTCAAATGCGGAAACAGTTTATTCAGTATGGAACTTACGTTACAACAGTTTTACTAACGCTACCACATGTTTTTCAAACTTTCCCAAACAACTGCCGTTTTGACCATTTCGCAACATTTTACAGAAAAAAATGTCTGCTATATAAAATCTTCCCCTTCTTGTCTGCTTTTCAAGTACGAAGTCGGACTTCAAATCGGGGCTACCGATCTGTAACAAGAGCTATTTTCGTAACCCATTGCTGTCTTTTACGTTTTTCTAAAACATATCAGAAGTTAGCAGATTCATTTATTTCCAAACAACTATCATTTTGACCACTAAAAGAGTTAGACAGAAATATATTGGATTAAATCCTTCCTCTCCTTCTGCTTGTCAAATGCGGAAACAGTTTATTCAGTATGGAACTTACGTTACAACAGTTTTACTAACGCTACCACAAGTTTTTCAAACTTTCCCAAACAACTGCCGTTTTGACCATTTCGCAACATTTTACAGAAAAAAATGTCTGCTATATAAAATCTTCCCCTTCTTGTCTGCTTTTCAAGTACGAAGTCGGATTTCAAATCGGGGCTACCGATCTGTAACTAGAGCTATTTTCGTAAACCATTGCATGTCTTTTAGGTTTTTGTAAAACATGTCAGATGTTAGCAGATTCATTTATTTCCAAACAACTATCATTTTGACCACTAAAAGAGTTAGACAAAAATATTTTGGATTAAATCCTTCCTCTACTTCTGCTTGTCAAATGCGGAAACAGTTTATTCAGTATGGAACTTACGTTACAACAGTTTTACTAACGCTACCACATGTTTTTCAAACTTTCCCAAACAACTGCCGTTTTGACCATTTCGCAACATTTTACAGAAAAAAATGTCTGCTATATAAAATCTTCCCCTTCTTGTCTGCTTTTCAAGTACGAAGTCGGACTTCAAATCGGGGCTACCGATCTGTAACAAGAGCTATTTTCGTAACCCATTGCTGTCTTTTACGTTTTTCTAAAACATATCAGAAGTTAGCAGATTCATTTATTTCCAAACAACTATCATTTTGACCACTAAAAGAGTTAGACAGAAATATATTGGATTAAATCCTTCCTCTCCTTCTGCTTGTCAAATGCGGAAACAGTTTATTCAGTATGGAACTTACGTTACAACAGTTTTACTAACGCTACCACATGTTTTTCAAACTTTCCCAAACAACTGCCGTTTTGACCATTTCGCAACATTTTACAGAAAAAAATGTCTGCTATATAAAATCTTCCCCTTCTTGTCTGCTTTTCAAGTACGAAGTCGGACTTCAAATCGGGGCTACCGATCTGTAACAAGAGCTATTTTCGTAACCCATTGCTGTCTTTTACGTTTTTCTAAAACATATCAGAAGTTAGCAGATTCATTTATTTCCAAACAACTATCATTTTGACCACTAAAAGAGTTAGACAGAAATATATTGGATTAAATCCTTCCTCTCCTTCTGCTTGTCAAATGCGGAAACAGTTTATTCAGTATGGAACTTACGTTACAACAGTTTTACTAACGCTACCACAAGTTTTTCAAACTTTCCCAAACAACTGCCGTTTTGACCATTTCGCAACATTTTACAGAAAAAAATGTCTGCTATATAAAATCTTCCCCTTCTTGTCTGCTTTTCAAGTACGAAGTCGGATTTCAAATCGGGGCTACCGATCTGTAACTAGAGCTATTTTCGTAAACCATTGCATGTCTTTTAGGTTTTTGTAAAACATGTCAGATGTTAGCAGATTCATTTATTTCCAAACAACTATCATTTTGACCACTAAAAGAGTTAGACAAAAATATTTTGGATTAAATCCTTCCTCTACTTCTGCTTGTCAAATGCGGAAACAGTTTATTCAGTATGGAACTTACGTTACAACAGTTTTACTAACGCTACCACATGTTTTTCAAACTTTCCCAAACAACTGCCGTTTTGACCATTTCGCAACATTTTACAGAAAAAAATGTCTGCTATATAAAATCTTCCCCTTCTTGTCTGCTTTTCAAGTACGTAGTCGGACTTCAAATCGGGGCTACTGATCTGTAACAAGAGCTATTTTCGTAACCCATTGCTGTCTTTTACATTTTTGTAAAACATATCAGAAGTTAGCAGATTCATTTATTTCCAAACAACTATCATTTTGACCACTAAAAGAGTTAGACAAAAATATTTTGGATTAAATCCTTCCTCTACTTCTGCTTGTCAAATGCGGAAACAGTTTATTCAGTATGGAACTTACGTTACAACAGTTTTACTAACGCTACCACAAGTTTTTCAAACTTTCCCAAACAACTGCCGTTTTGACCATTTCGCAACATTTTACAGAAAAAAATGTCTGCTATATAAAATCTTCCCCTTCTTGTCTGCTTTTCAAGTACGAAGTCGGATTTCAAATCGGGGCTACCGATCTGTAACTAGAGCTATTTTCGTAAACCATTGCATGTCTTTTAGGTTTTTGTAAAACATGTCAGATGTTAGCAGATTCATTTATTTCCAAACAACTATCATTTTGACCACTAAAAGAGTTAGACAAAAATATTTTGGATTAAATCCTTCCTCTACTTCTGCTTGTCAAATGCGGAAACAGTTTATTCAGTATGGAACTTACGTTACAACAGTTTTACTAACGCTACCACATGTTTTTCAAACTTTCCCAAACAACTGCCGTTTTGACCATTTCGCAACATTTTACAGAAAAAAATGTCTGCTATATAAAATCTTCCCCTTCTTGTCTGCTTTTCAAGTACGTAGTCGGACTTCAAATCGGGGCTACTGATCTGTAACAAGAGCTATTTTCGTAACCCATTGCTGTCTTTTACATTTTTGTAAAACATATCAGAAGTTAGCAGATTCATTTATTTCCAAACAACTATCATTTTGACCACTAAAAGAGTTAGACAAAAATATTTTGGATTAAATCCTTCCTCTACTTCTGCTTGTCAAATGCGGAAACAGTTTATTCAGTATGGAACTTACGTTACAACAGTTTTACTAACGCTACCACAAGTTTTTCAAACTTTCCCAAACAACTGCCGTTTTGACCATTTCGCAACATTTTACAGAAAAAAATGTCTGCTATATAAAATCTTCCCCTTCTTGTCTGCTTTTCAAGTACGAAGTCGGATTTCAAATCGGGGCTACCGATCTGTAACTAGAGCTATTTTCGTAAACCATTGCATGTCTTTTAGGTTTTTGTAAAACATGTCAGATGTTAGCAGATTCATTTATTTCCAAACAACTATCATTTTGACCACTAAAAGAGTTAGACAAAAATATTTTGGATTAAATCCTTCCTCTACTTCTGCTTGTCAAATGCGGAAACAGTTTATTCAGTATGGAACTTACGTTACAACAGTTTTACTAACGCTACCACATGTTTTTCAAACTTTCCCAAACAACTGCCGTTTTGACCATTTCGCAACATTTTACAGAAAAAAATGTCTGCTATATAAAATCTTCCCCTTCTTGTCTGCTTTTCAAGTACGTAGTCGGACTTCAAATCGGGGCTACTGATCTGTAACAAGAGCTATTTTCGTAACCCATTGCTGTCTTTTACATTTTTGTAAAACATATCAGAAGTTAGCAGATTCATTTATTTCCAAACAACTATCATTTTGACCACTAAAAGAGTTAGACAGAAATAAATTGGATTAAATCCTTCCTCTCCTTCTGCTTGTCAAATGCGGAAACAGTTTGTTCAGTATGGAACTTACGTTACAACAGTTTTACTAACGCTACCACAAGTTTTTCATACTTTCCCAAACAACTGCCGTTTTGACCATTTCGCAACATTTTACAGAAAAAAATGTCTGCTATATAAAATCTTCCCCTTCTTGTCTGCTTTTCAAGTACGAAGTCGGATTTCAAATCGGGGCTACCGATCTGTAACTAGAGCTATTTTCGTAAACCATTGCATGTCTTTTAGGTTTTTGTAAAACATGTCAGATGTTAGCAGATTCATTTATTTCCAAACAACTATCATTTTGACCACTAAAAGAGTTAGACAAAAATATTTTGGATTAAATCCTTCCTCTACTTCTGCTTGTCAAATGCGGAAACAGTTTATTCAGTATGGAACTTACGTTACAACAGTTTTACTAACGCTACCACATGTTTTTCAAACTTTCCCAAACAACTGCCGTTTTGACCATTTCGCAACATTACACAGAAAAAAATGTCTGCTATATAAAATCTTCCCCTTCTTGTCTGCTGTTCAAGTACGAAGTCGGACTTCAAATCGGGGCTACCGATCTGTAACAAGAGCTATTTTCGTAACCCATTGCTGTCTTTTACGTTTTTCTAAAACATATCAGAAGTTAGCAGATTCATTTATTTCCAAACAACTATCATTTTGACCACTAAAAGAGTTAGACAGAAATATATTGGATTAAATCCTTCCTCTCCTTCTGCTTGTCAAATGCGGAAACAGTTTATTCAGTATGGAACTTACGTTACAACAGTTTTACTAACGCTACCACAAGTTTTTCAAACTTTCCCAAACAACTGCCGTTTTGACCATTTCGCAACATTTTACAGAAAAAAATGTCTGCTATATAAAATCTTCCCCTTCTTGTCTGCTTTTCAAGTACGAAGTCGGATTTCAAATCGGGGCTACCGATCTGTAACTAGAGCTATTTTCGTAAACCATTGCATGTCTTTTAGGTTTTTGTAAAACATGTCAGATGTTAGCAGATTCATTTATTTCCAAACAACTATCATTTTGACCACTAAAAGAGTTAGACAAAAATATTTTGGATTAAATCCTTCCTCTACTTCTGCTTGTCAAATGCGGAAACAGTTTATTCAGTATGGAACTTACGTTACAACAGTTTTACTAACGCTACCACATGTTTTTCAAACTTTCCCAAACAACTGCCGTTTTGACCATTTCGCAACATTTTACAGAAAAAAATGTCTGCTATATAAAATCTTCCCCTTCTTGTCTGCTTTTCAAGTACGAAGTCGGACTTCAAATCGGGGCTACCGATCTGTAACAAGAGCTATTTTCGTAACCCATTGCTGTCTTTTACGTTTTTCTAAAACATATCAGAAGTTAGCAGATTCATTTATTTCCAAACAACTATCATTTTGACCACTAAAAGAGTTAGACAGAAATATATTGGATTAAATCCTTCCTCTCCTTCTGCTTGTCAAATGCGGAAACAGTTTATTCAGTATGGAACTTACGTTACAACAGTTTTACTAACGCTACCACATGTTTTTCAAACTTTCCCAAACAACTGCCGTTTTGACCATTTCGCAACATTTTACAGAAAAAAATGTCTGCTATATAAAATCTTCCCCTTCTTGTCTGCTTTTCAAGTACGAAGTCGGACTTCAAATCGGGGCTACCGATCTGTAACAAGAGCTATTTTCGTAACCCATTGCTGTCTTTTACGTTTTTCTAAAACATATCAGAAGTTAGCAGATTCATTTATTTCCAAACAACTATCATTTTGACCACTAAAAGAGTTAGACAGAAATATATTGGATTAAATCCTTCCTCTCCTTCTGCTTGTCAAATGCGGAAACAGTTTATTCAGTATGGAACTTACGTTACAACAGTTTTACTAACGCTACCACAAGTTTTTCAAACTTTCCCAAACAACTGCCGTTTTGACCATTTCGCAACATTTTACAGAAAAAAATGTCTGCTATATAAAATCTTCCCCTTCTTGTCTGCTTTTCAAGTACGAAGTCGGATTTCAAATCGGGGCTACCGATCTGTAACTAGAGCTATTTTCGTAAACCATTGCATGTCTTTTAGGTTTTTGTAAAACATGTCAGATGTTAGCAGATTCATTTATTTCCAAACAACTATCATTTTGACCACTAAAAGAGTTAGACAAAAATATTTTGGATTAAATCCTTCCTCTACTTCTGCTTGTCAAATGCGGAAACAGTTTATTCAGTATGGAACTTACGTTACAACAGTTTTACTAACGCTACCACATGTTTTTCAAACTTTCCCAAACAACTGCCGTTTTGACCATTTCGCAACATTTTACAGAAAAAAATGTCTGCTATATAAAATCTTCCCCTTCTTGTCTGCTTTTCAAGTACGAAGTCGGACTTCAAATCGGGGCTACCGATCTGTAACAAGAGCTATTTTCGTAACCCATTGCTGTCTTTTACGTTTTTCTAAAACATATCAGAAGTTAGCAGATTCATTTATTTCCAAACAACTATCATTTTGACCACTAAAAGAGTTAGACAGAAATATATTGGATTAAATCCTTCCTCTCCTTCTGCTTGTCAAATGCGGAAACAGTTTATTCAGTATGGAACTTACGTTACAACAGTTTTACTAACGCTACCACATGTTTTTCAAACTTTCCCAAACAACTGCCGTTTTGACCATTTCGCAACATTTTACAGAAAAAAATGTCTGCTATATAAAATCTTCCCCTTCTTGTCTGCTTTTCAAGTACGAAGTCGGACTTCAAATCGGGGCTACCGATCTGTAACAAGAGCTATTTTCGTAACCCATTGCTGTCTTTTACGTTTTTCTAAAACATATCAGAAGTTAGCAGATTCATTTATTTCCAAACAACTATCATTTTGACCACTAAAAGAGTTAGACAGAAATATATTGGATTAAATCCTTCCTCTCCTTCTGCTTGTCAAATGCGGAAACAGTTTATTCAGTATGGAACTTACGTTACAACAGTTTTACTAACGCTACCACAAGTTTTTCAAACTTTCCCAAACAACTGCCGTTTTGACCATTTCGCAACATTTTACAGAAAAAAATGTCTGCTATATAAAATCTTCCCCTTCTTGTCTGCTTTTCAAGTACGAAGTCGGATTTCAAATCGGGGCTACCGATCTGTAACTAGAGCTATTTTCGTAAACCATTGCATGTCTTTTAGGTTTTTGTAAAACATGTCAGATGTTAGCAGATTCATTTATTTCCAAACAACTATCATTTTGACCACTAAAAGAGTTAGACAAAAATATTTTGGATTAAATCCTTCCTCTACTTCTGCTTGTCAAATGCGGAAACAGTTTATTCAGTATGGAACTTACGTTACAACAGTTTTACTAACGCTACCACATGTTTTTCAAACTTTCCCAAACAACTGCCGTTTTGACCATTTCGCAACATTTTACAGGAAAAAATGTCTGCTATATAAAATCTTCCCCTTCTTGTCTGCTTTTCAAGTACGAAGTCGGACTTCAAATCGGGGCTACCGATCTGTAACAAGAGCTATTTTCGTAACCCATTGCTGTCTTTTACGTTTTTCTAAAACATATCAGAAGTTAGCAGATTCATTTATTTCCAAACAACTATCATTTTGACCACTAAAAGAGTTAGACAGAAATATATTGGATTAAATCCTTCCTCTCCTTCTGCTTGTCAAATGCGGAAACAGTTTATTCAGTATGGAACTTACGTTACAACAGTTTTACTAACGCTACCACATGTTTTTCAAACTTTCCCAAACAACTGCCGTTTTGACCATTTCGCAACATTTTACAGAAAAAAATGTCTGCTATATAAAATCTTCCCCTTCTTGTCTGCTTTTCAAGTACGAAGTCGGACTTCAAATCGGGGCTACCGATCTGTAACAAGAGCTATTTTCGTAACCCATTGCTGTCTTTTACGTTTTTCTAAAACATATCAGAAGTTAGCAGATTCATTTATTTCCAAACAACTATCATTTTGACCACTAAAAGAGTTAGACAGAAATATATTGGATTAAATCCTTCCTCTCCTTCTGCTTGTCAAATGCGGAAACAGTTTATTCAGTATGGAACTTACGTTACAACAGTTTTACTAACGCTACCACAAGTTTTTCAAACTTTCCCAAACAACTGCCGTTTTGACCATTTCGCAACATTTTACAGAAAAAAATGTCTGCTATATAAAATCTTCCCCTTCTTGTCTGCTTTTCAAGTACGAAGTCGGATTTCAAATCGGGGCTACCGATCTGTAACTAGAGCTATTTTCGTAAACCATTGCATGTCTTTTAGGTTTTTGTAAAACATGTCAGATGTTAGCAGATTCATTTATTTCCAAACAACTATCATTTTGACCACTAAAAGAGTTAGACAAAAATATTTTGGATTAAATCCTTCCTCTACTTCTGCTTGTCAAATGCGGAAACAGTTTATTCAGTATGGAACTTACGTTACAACAGTTTTACTAACGCTACCACATGTTTTTCAAACTTTCCCAAACAACTGCCGTTTTGACCATTTCGCAACATTTTACAGAAAAAAATGTCTGCTATATAAAATCTTCCCCTTCTTGTCTGCTTTTCAAGTACGAAGTCGGACTTCAAATCGGGGCTACCGATCTGTAACAAGAGCTATTTTCGTAACCCATTGCTGTCTTTTACGTTTTTCTAAAACATATCAGAAGTTAGCAGATTCATTTATTTCCAAACAACTATCATTTTGACCACTAAAAGAGTTAGACAGAAATATATTGGATTAAATCCTTCCTCTCCTTCTGCTTGTCAAATGCGGAAACAGTTTATTCAGTATGGAACTTACGTTACAACAGTTTTACTAACGCTACCACAAGTTTTTCAAACTTTCCCAAACAACTGCCGTTTTGACCATTTCGCAACATTTTACAGAAAAAAATGTCTGCTATATAAAATCTTCCCCTTCTTGTCTGCTTTTCAAGTACGAAGTCGGATTTCAAATCGGGGCTACCGATCTGTAACTAGAGCTATTTTCGTAAACCATTGCATGTCTTTTAGGTTTTTGTAAAACATGTCAGATGTTAGCAGATTCATTTATTTCCAAACAACTATCATTTTGACCACTAAAAGAGTTAGACAAAAATATTTTGGATTAAATCCTTCCTCTACTTCTGCTTGTCAAATGCGGAAACAGTTTATTCAGTATGGAACTTACGTTACAACAGTTTTACTAACGCTACCACATGTTTTTCAAACTTTCCCAAACAACTGCCGTTTTGACCATTTCGCAACATTTTACAGGAAAAAATGTCTGCTATATAAAATCTTCCCCTTCTTGTCTGCTTTTCAAGTACGAAGTCGGACTTCAAATCGGGGCTACCGATCTGTAACAAGAGCTATTTTCGTAACCCATTGCTGTCTTTTACGTTTTTCTAAAACATATCAGAAGTTAGCAGATTCATTTATTTCCAAACAACTATCATTTTGACCACTAAAAGAGTTAGACAGAAATATATTGGATTAAATCCTTCCTCTCCTTCTGCTTGTCAAATGCGGAAACAGTTTATTCAGTATGGAACTTACGTTACAACAGTTTTACTAACGCTACCACATGTTTTTCAAACTTTCCCAAACAACTGCCGTTTTGACCATTTCGCAACATTTTACAGAAAAAAATGTCTGCTATATAAAATCTTCCCCTTCTTGTCTGCTTTTCAAGTACGAAGTCGGACTTCAAATCGGGGCTACCGATCTGTAACAAGAGCTATTTTCGTAACCCATTGCATGTCTTTTAGGTTTTTGTAAAACATGTCAGATGTTAGCAGATTCATTTATTTCCAAACAACTATCATTTTGACCACTAAAAGAGTTAGACAAAAATATTTTGGATTAAATCCTTCCTCTACTTCTGCTTGTCAAATGCGGAAACAGTTTATTCAGTATGGAACTTACGTTACAACAGTTTTACTAACGCTACCACATGTTTTTCAAACTTTCCCAAACAACTGCCGTTTTGACCATTTCGCAACATTTTACAGAAAAAAATGTCTGCTATATAAAATCTTCCCCTTCTTGTCTGCTTTTCAAGTACGAAGTCGGACTTCAAATCGGGGCTACCGATCTGTAACAAGAGCTATTTTCGTAACCCATTGCTGTCTTTTACGTTTTTCTAAAACATATCAGAAGTTAGCAGATTCATTTATTTCCAAACAACTATCATTTTGACCACTAAAAGAGTTAGACAGAAATATATTGGATTAAATCCTTCCTCTCCTTCTGCTTGTCAAATGCGGAAACAGTTTATTCAGTATGGAACTTACGTTACAACAGTTTTACTAACGCTACCACAAGTTTTTCAAACTTTCCCAAACAACTGCCGTTTTGACCATTTCGCAACATTTTACAGAAAAAAATGTCTGCTATATAAAATCTTCCCCTTCTTGTCTGCTTTTCAAGTACGAAGTCGGATTTCAAATCGGGGCTACCGATCTGTAACTAGAGCTATTTTCGTAAACCATTGCATGTCTTTTAGGTTTTTGTAAAACATGTCAGATGTTAGCAGATTCATTTATTTCCAAACAACTATCATTTTGACCACTAAAAGAGTTAGACAAAAATATTTTGGATTAAATCCTTCCTCTACTTCTGCTTGTCAAATGCGGAAACAGTTTATTCAGTATGGAACTTACGTTACAACAGTTTTACTAACGCTACCACATGTTTTTCAAACTTTCCCAAACAACTGCCGTTTTGACCATTTCGCAACATTTTACAGGAAAAAATGTCTGCTATATAAAATCTTCCCCTTCTTGTCTGCTTTTCAAGTACGAAGTCGGACTTCAAATCGGGGCTACCGATCTGTAACAAGAGCTATTTTCGTAACCCATTGCTGTCTTTTACGTTTTTCTAAAACATATCAGAAGTTAGCAGATTCATTTATTTCCAAACAACTATCATTTTGACCACTAAAAGAGTTAGACAGAAATATATTGGATTAAATCCTTCCTCTCCTTCTGCTTGTCAAATGCGGAAACAGTTTATTCAGTATGGAACTTACGTTACAACAGTTTTACTAACGCTACCACATGTTTTTCAAACTTTCCCAAACAACTGCCGTTTTGACCATTTCGCAACATTTTACAGAAAAAAATGTCTGCTATATAAAATCTTCCCCTTCTTGTCTGCTTTTCAAGTACGAAGTCGGACTTCAAATCGGGGCTACCGATCTGTAACAAGAGCTATTTTCGTAACCCATTGCTGTCTTTTACGTTTTTCTAAAACATATCAGAAGTTAGCAGATTCATTTATTTCCAAACAACTATCATTTTGACCACTAAAAGAGTTAGACAGAAATATATTGGATTAAATCCTTCCTCTCCTTCTGCTTGTCAAATGCGGAAACAGTTTATTCAGTATGGAACTTACGTTACAACAGTTTTACTAACGCTACCACAAGTTTTTCAAACTTTCCCAAACAACTGCCGTTTTGACCATTTCGCAACATTTTACAGAAAAAAATGTCTGCTATATAAAATCTTCCCCTTCTTGTCTGCTTTTCAAGTACGAAGTCGGATTTCAAATCGGGGCTACCGATCTGTAACTAGAGCTATTTTCGTAAACCATTGCATGTCTTTTAGGTTTTTGTAAAACATGTCAGATGTTAGCAGATTCATTTATTTCCAAACAACTATCATTTTGACCACTAAAAGAGTTAGACAAAAATATTTTGGATTAAATCCTTCCTCTACTTCTGCTTGTCAAATGCGGAAACAGTTTATTCAGTATGGAACTTACGTTACAACAGTTTTACTAACGCTACCACATGTTTTTCAAACTTTCCCAAACAACTGCCGTTTTGACCATTTCGCAACATTTTACAGAAAAAAATGTCTGCTATATAAAATCTTCCCCTTCTTGTCTGCTTTTCAAGTACGAAGTCGGACTTCAAATCGGGGCTACCGATCTGTAACAAGAGCTATTTTCGTAACCCATTGCTGTCTTTTACGTTTTTCTAAAACATATCAGAAGTTAGCAGATTCATTTATTTCCAAACAACTATCATTTTGACCACTAAAAGAGTTAGACAGAAATATATTGGATTAAATCCTTCCTCTCCTTCTGCTTGTCAAATGCGGAAACAGTTTATTCAGTATGGAACTTACGTTACAACAGTTTTACTAACGCTACCACATGTTTTTCAAACTTTCCCAAACAACTGCCGTTTTGACCATTTCGCAACATTTTACAGAAAAAAATGTCTGCTATATAAAATCTTCCCCTTCTTGTCTGCTTTTCAAGTACGAAGTCGGACTTCAAATCGGGGCTACCGATCTGTAACAAGAGCTATTTTCGTAACCCATTGCTGTCTTTTACGTTTTTCTAAAACATATCAGAAGTTAGCAGATTCATTTATTTCCAAACAACTATCATTTTGACCACTAAAAGAGTTAGACAGAAATATATTGGATTAAATCCTTCCTCTCCTTCTGCTTGTCAAATGCGGAAACAGTTTATTCAGTATGGAACTTACGTTACAACAGTTTTACTAACGCTACCACAAGTTTTTCAAACTTTCCCAAACAACTGCCGTTTTGACCATTTCGCAACATTTTACAGAAAAAAATGTCTGCTATATAAAATCTTCCCCTTCTTGTCTGCTTTTCAAGTACGAAGTCGGATTTCAAATCGGGGCTACCGATCTGTAACTAGAGCTATTTTCGTAAACCATTGCATGTCTTTTAGGTTTTTGTAAAACATGTCAGATGTTAGCAGATTCATTTATTTCCAAACAACTATCATTTTGACCACTAAAAGAGTTAGACAAAAATATTTTGGATTAAATCCTTCCTCTACTTCTGCTTGTCAAATGCGGAAACAGTTTATTCAGTATGGAACTTACGTTACAACAGTTTTACTAACGCTACCACATGTTTTTCAAACTTTCCCAAACAACTGCCGTTTTGACCATTTCGCAACATTTTACAGAAAAAAATGTCTGCTATATAAAATCTTCCCCTTCTTGTCTGCTTTTCAAGTACGAAGTCGGATTTCAAATCGGGGCTACCGATCTGTAACTAGAGCTATTTTCGTAACCCATTGCTGTCTTTTACGTTTTTGTAAAACATGTCAGAAGTTAGCAGATTCATTTATTTCCAAACAACTATCATTTTGACCACTAAAAGAGTTAGACAGAAATATATTGGATTAAATCCTTCCTCTCCTTCTGCTTGTCAAATGCGGAAACAGTTTATTCAGTATGGAACTTACGTTACAACAGTTTTACTAACGCTACCACAAGTTTTTCAAACTTTCCCAAACAACTGCCGTTTTGACCATTTCGCAACATTTTACAGAAAAAAATGTCTGCTATATAAAATCTTCCCCTTCTTGTCTGCTTTTCAAGTACGAAGTCGGATTTAAAATCGGGGCTACCGATCTGTAACTAGAGCTATTTTCGTAACCCATTGCTGTCTTTTACGTTTTTGTAAAACATGTCAGAATTTAGCAGATTCATTTATTTCCAAACAACTATCATCTTGACCACTAAAAGAGTTAGACAGAAATTTTATTGGATTAAATCCTTCCTCTCCTTCTGCTTGTCAAATGCGGAAACAGTTTATTCAGTATGGAACTTACGTTACAACAGTTTTACTAACGCTACCACAAGTTTTTCAAACTTTCCCAAACAACTGCCGTTTTGACCATTTCGCAACATTTTACAGAAAAAAATGTCTGCTATATAAAATCTTCCCCTTCTTTTCTGCTTTTCAAGTACGAAGTCGGACTTCAAATCGGGGCTACCGATCTGTAACAAGAGCTATTTTCGTAACCCATTGCTGTCTTTTACGTTTTTCTAAAACATATCAGAAGTTAGCAGATTCATTTATTTCCAAACAACTATCATTTTGACCACTAAAAGAGTTAGACAGAAATATATTGGATTAAATCCTTCCTCTCCTTCTGCTTGTCAAATGCGGAAACAGTTTATTCAGTATGGAACTTACGTTACAACAGTTTTACTAACGCTACCACAAGTTTTTCAAACTTTCCCAAACAACTGCCGTTTTGACCATTTCGCAACATTTTACAGAAAAAAATGTCTGCTATATAAAATCTTCCCCTTCTTGTCTGCTTTTCAAGTACGAAGTCGGATTTCAAATCGGGGCTACCGATCTGTAACTAGAGCTATTTTCGTAAACCATTGCATGTCTTTTAGGTTTTTGTAAAACATGTCAGATGTTAGCAGATTCATTTATTTCCAAACAACTATCATTTTGACCACTAAAAGAGTTAGACAAAAATATTTTGGATTAAATCCTTCCTCTACTTCTGCTTGTCAAATGCGGAAACAGTTTATTCAGTATGGAACTTACGTTACAACAGTTTTACTAACGCTACCACATGTTTTTCAAACTTTCCCAAACAACTGCCGTTTTGACCATTTCGCAACATTTTACAGAAAAAAATGTCTGCTATATAAAATCTTCCCCTTCTTGTCTGCTTTTCAAGTACGAAGTCGGATTTAAAATCGGGGCTACCGATCTGTAACTAGAGCTATTTTCGTAACCCATTGCTGTCTTTTACGTTTTTGTAAAACATGTCAGAATTTTGCAGATTCATTTATTTCCAAACAACTATCATTTTGACCACTAAAAGAGTTAGACAGAAATTTTATTGGATTAAATCCTTCCTCTCCTTCTGCTTGTCAAATGCGGAAACAGTTTATTCAGTATGGAACTTACGTTACAACAGTTTTACTAACGCTACCACAAGTTTTTCAAACTTTCCCAAACAACTGCCGTTTTGACCATTTCGCAACATTTTACAGAAAAAAATGTCTGCTATATAAAATCTTCCCCTTCTTGTCTGCTTTTCAAGTACGAAGTCGGATTTAAAATCGGGGCTACCGATCTGTAACTAGAGCTATTTTCGTAACCCATTGCTGTCTTTTACGTTTTTGTAAAACATGTCAGAAGTTAGCAGATTCATTTATTTCCAAACAACTATCATTTTGACCACTAAAAGAGTTAGACAGAAATATATTGGATTAAATCCTTCCTCTCCTTCTGCTTGTCAAATGCGGAAACAGTTTATTCAGTATGGAACTTACGTTACAACAGTTTTACTAACGCTACCACATGTTTTTCAAACTTTCCCAAACAACTGCCGTTTTGACCATTTCGCAAACATTTTACAGAAAAAATGTCTGCTATACAAAATCTTCCCCTTCTTGTCTGCTTTTCAAGTACGAAGTCGGATTTCAAATCGGGGCTACCGATCTGTAACTAGAGCTATTTTCGTAAACCATTGCATGTCTTTTAGGTTTTTGTAAAACATGTCAGATGTTAGCAGATTCATTTATTTCCAAACAACTATCATTTTGACCACTAAAAGAGTTAGACAAACATATTTTGGTATAAATCCTTCCTCTACTTCTGCTTGTCAACTGCGGAAACAGTTTATTCAGTATGGAACTTACGTTACAACAGTTTTACTAACGCTACCACATGTTTTTCAAACTTTCCCAAACAACTGCCGTTTTGACCATTTCGCAACATTTTACAGAAAAAAATGTCTGCTATATAAAATCTTCCCCTTCTTGTCTGCTTTTCAAGTACGAAGTCGGATTTAAAATCGGGGCTACCGATCTGTAACTAGAGCTATTTTCGTAACCCATTGCTGTCTTTTACGTTTTTGTAAAACATGTCAGAATTTTGCAGATTCATTTATTTCCAAACAACTATCATTTTGACCACTAAAAGAGTTAGACAGAAATTTTATTGGATTAAATCCTTCCTCTCCTTCTGCTTGTCAAATGCGGAAACAGTTTATTCAGTATGGAACTTACGTTACAACAGTTTTACTAACGCTACCACAAGTTTTTCAAACTTTCCCAAACAACTGCCGTTTTGACCATTTCGCAACATTTTACAGAAAAAAATGTCTGCTATATAAAATCTTCCCCTTCTTGTCTGCTTTTCAAGTACGAAGTCGGATTTAAAATCGGGGCTACCGATCTGTAACTAGAGCTATTTTCGTAACCCATTGCTGTCTTTTACGTTTTTGTAAAACATGTCAGAAGTTAGCAGATTCATTTATTTCCAAACAACTATCATTTTGACCACTAAAAGAGTTAGACAGAAATATATTGGATTAAATCCTTCCTCTCCTTCTGCTTGTCAAATGCGGAAACAGTTTATTCAGTATGGAACTTACGTTACAACAGTTTTACTAACGCTACCACATGTTTTTCAAACTTTCCCAAACAACTGCCGTTTTGACCATTTCGCAAACATTTTACAGAAAAAATGTCTGCTATACAAAATCTTCCCCTTCTTGTCTGCTTTTCAAGTACGAAGTCGGATTTCAAATCGGGGCTACCGATCTGTAACTAGAGCTATTTTCGTAAACCATTGCATGTCTTTTAGGTTTTTGTAAAACATGTCAGATGTTAGCAGATTCATTTATTTCCAAACAACTATCATTTTGACCACTAAAAGAGTTAGACAAAAATATTTTGGATTAAATCCTTCCTCTACTTCTGCTTGTCAAATGCGGAAACAGTTTGTTCAGTATGGAACTTACGTTACAACAGTTTTACTAACGCTACCACAAGTTTTTCAAACTTTCCCAAACAACTGCCGTTTTGACCATTTCGCAACATTTTACAGAAAAAAATGTCTGCTATATAAAATCTTCCCCTTCTTGTCTGCTTTTCAAGTACGAAGTCGGATTTAAAATCGGGGCTACCGATCTGTAACTAGAGCTATTTTCGTAACCCATTGCTGTCTTTTACGTTTTTGTAAAACATGTCAGAAGTTAGCAGATTCATTTATTTCCAAACAACTATCATTTTGACCACTAAAAGAGTTAGACAGAAATATATTGGATTAAATCCTTCCTCTCCTTCTGCTTGTCAAATGCGGAAACAGTTTATTCAGTATGGAACTTACGTTACAACAGTTTTACTAACGCTACCACATGTTTTTCAAACTTTCCCAAACAACTGCCGTTTTGACCATTTCGCAACATTTTACAGAAAAAAATGTCTGCTATATAAAATCTTCCCCTTCTTGTCTGCTTTTCAAGTACGAAGTCGGACTTCAAATCGGGGCTACCGATCTGTAACAAGAGCTATTTTTGTAACCCATTGCTGTCTTTTACGTTTTTCTAAAACATATCAGAAGTTAGCAGATTCATTTATTTCCAAACAAATATCATTTTGACCACTAAAAGAGTTAGACAAAAATATTTTGGTATAAATCCTTCCTCTACTTCTGCTTGTCAACTGCGGAAACAGTTTATTCAGTATGGAACTTACGTTACAACAGTTTTACTAACGCTACCACATGTTTTTCAAACTTTCCCAAACAACTGCCGTTTTGACCATTTCGCAACATTTTACAGAAAAAAATGTCTGCTATATAAAATCTTCCCCTTCTTGTCTGCTTTTCAAGTACGTAGTCGGACTTCAAATCGGGGCTACCGATCTGTAACAAGAGCTATTTTCGTAACCCATTGCTGTCTTTTACATTTTTGTAAAACATATCAGAAGTTAGCAGATTCATTTATTTCCAAACAACTATCATTTTGACCACTAAAAGAGTTAGACAGAAATATATTGGATTAAATCCTTCCTCTCCTTCTGCTTGTCAAATGCGGAAACAGTTTATTCAGTATGGAACTTACGTTACAACAGTTTTACTAACGCTACCACAAGTTTTTCAAACTTTCCCAAACAACTGCCGTTTTGCCCCTTTACGCAACATTTTTGAGAAATAAACGTCTCCTATATAAAATTCTCTCCTACTTCTCTACTTTTCAAATAAGAAGTCGGATTTCAAATCGAGGCTACCGATCTGTAACTAGAGCTATTTTCGTAAACCATTGCATGTCTTTTAGGTTTTTGTAAAACATGTCAGATGTTAGCAGATTCATTTATTTCCAAACAACTATCATTTTGACCACTAAAAGAGTTAGACAAAAATATTTTGGATTAAATCCTTCCTCTACTTCTGCTTGTCAAATGCGGAAACAGTTTGTTCAGTATGGAACTTACGTTACAACAGTTTTACTAACGCTACCACAAGTTTTTCAAACTTTCCCAAACAACTGCCGTTTTGACCATTTCGCAACATTTTACAGAAAAAAATGTCTGCTATATAAAATCTTCCCCTTCTTGTCTGCTTTTCAAGTACGAAGTCGGATTTCAAATCGGGGCTACCGATCTGTAACTAGAGCTATTTTCGTAACCCATTGCTGTCTTTTACGTTTTTGTAAAACATGTCAGAAGTTAGCAGATTCATTTATTTCCAAACAACTATCATTTTGACCACTAAAAGAGTTAGACAGAAATATATTGGATTAAATCCTTCCTCTCCTTCTGCTTGTCAAATGCGGAAACAGTTTATTCAGTATGGAACTTACGTTACAACAGTTTTACTAACGCTACCACAAGTTTTTCAAACTTTCCCAAACAACTGCCGTTTTGACCATTTCGCAACATTTTACAGAAAAAAATGTCTGCTATATAAAATCTTCCCCTTCTTGTCTGCTTTTCAAGTACGAAGTCGGATTTAAAATCGGGGCTACCGATCTGTAACTAGAGCTATTTTCGTAACCCATTGCTGTCTTTTACGTTTTTGTAAAACATGTCAGAAGTTAGCAGATTCATTTATTTCCAAACAACTATCATTTTGACCACTAAAAGAGTTAGACAGAAATTTTATTGGATTAAATCCTTCCTCTCCTTCTGCTTGTCAAATGCGGAAACAGTTTATTCAGTATGGAACTTACGTTACAACAGTTTTACTAACGCTACCACATGTTTTTCAAACTTTCCCAAACAACTGCCGTTTTGACCATTTCGCAACATTTTACAGAAAAAAATGTCTGCTATATAAAATCTTCCCCTTCTTGTCTGCTTTTCAAGTACGAAGTCGGACTTCAAATCGGGGCTACCGATCTGTAACAAGAGCTATTTTTGTAACCCATTGCTGTCTTTTACGTTTTTCTAAAACATATCAGAAGTTAGCAGATTCATTTATTTCCAAACAAATATCATTTTGACCACTAAAAGAGTTAGACAAAAATATTTTGGTATAAATCCTTCCTCTACTTCTGCTTGTCAACTGCGGAAACAGTTTATTCAGTATGGAACTTACGTTACAACAGTTTTACTAACGCTACCACATGTTTTTCAAACTTTCCCAAACAACTGCCGTTTTGACCATTTCGCAACATTTTACAGAAAAAAATGTCTGCTATATAAAATCTTCCCCTTCTTGTCTGCTTTTCAAGTACGTAGTCGGACTTCAAATCGGGGCTACCGATCTGTAACAAGAGCTATTTTCGTAACCCATTGCTGTCTTTTACATTTTTGTAAAACATATCAGAAGTTAGCAGATTCATTTATTTCCAAACAACTATCATTTTGACCACTAAAAGAGTTAGACAGAAATATATTGGATTAAATCCTTCCTCTCCTTCTGCTTGTCAAATGCGGAAACAGTTTATTCAGTATGGAACTTACGTTACAACAGTTTTACTAACGCTACCACAAGTTTTTCAAACTTTCCCAAACAACTGCCGTTTTGACCATTTCGCAACATTTTACAGAAAAAAATGTCTCCTATATAAAATTCTCTCCTACTTCTCTACTTTTCAAATAAGAAGTCGGATTTCAAATCGAGGCTACCAATCTGTATTTAGAGCTATTTTCGTAAACCATTGCATGTCTTTTAGGTTTTTGTAAAACATGTCAGATGTTAGCAGATTCATTTATTTCCAAACAACTATCATTTTGACCACTAAAAGAGTTAGACAAAAATATTTTGGATTAAATCCTTCCTCTACTTCTGCTTGTCAAATGCGGAAACAGTTTGTTCAGTATGGAACTTACGTTACAACAGTTTTACTAACGCTACCACAAGTTTTTCAAACTTTCCCAAACAACTGCCGTTTTGACCATTTCGCAACATTTTACAGAAAAAAATGTCTGCTATATAAAATCTTCCCCTTCTTGTCTGCTTTTCAAGTACGAAGTCGGATTTCAAATCGGGGCTACCGATCTGTAACTAGAGCTATTTTCGTAACCCATTGCTGTCTTTTACGTTTTTGTAAAACATGTCAGAAGTTAGCAGATTCATTTATTTCCAAACAACTATCATTTTGACCACTAAAAGAGTTAGACAGAAATATATTGGATTAAATCCTTCCTCTCCTTCTGCTTGTCAAATGCGGAAACAGTTTATTCAGTATGGAACTTACGTTACAACAGTTTTACTAACGCTACCACAAGTTTTTCAAACTTTCCCAAACAACTGCCGTTTTGACCATTTCGCAACATTTTACAGAAAAAAATGTCTGCTATATAAAATCTTCCCCTTCTTGTCTGCTTTTCAAGTACGAAGTCGGATTTAAAATCGGGGCTACCGATCTGTAACTAGAGCTATTTTCGTAACCCATTGCTGTCTTTTACGTTTTTGTAAAACATGTCAGAAGTTAGCAGATTCATTTATTTCCAAACAACTATCATTTTGACCACTAAAAGAGTTAGACAGAAATTTTATTGGATTAAATCCTTCCTCTCCTTCTGCTTGTCAAATGCGGAAACAGTTTATTCAGTATGGAACTTACGTTACAACAGTTTTACTAACGCTACCACAAGTTTTTCAAACTTTCCCAAACAACTGCCGTTTTGACCATTTCGCAACATTTTACAGAAAAAAATGTCTGCTATATAAAATCTTCCCCTTCTTGTCTGCTTTTCAAGTACGAAGTCGGATTTAAAATCGGGGCTACCGATCTGTAACTAGAGCTATTTTCGTAACCCATTGCTGTCTTTTACGTTTTTGTAAAACATGTCAGAAGTTAGCAGATTCATTTATTTCCAAACAAATATCATTTTGACCACTAAAAGAGTTAGACAAAAATATTTTGGTATAAATCCTTCCTCTACTTCTGCTTGTCAACTGCGGAAACAGTTTATTCAGTATGGAACTTACGTTACAACAGTTTTACTAACGCTACCACATGTTTTTCAAACTTTCCCAAACAACTGCCGTTTTGACCATTTCGCAACATTTTACAGAAAAAAATGTCTGCTATATAAAATCTTCCCCTTCTTGTCTGCTTTTCAAGTACGTAGTCGGACTTCAAATCGGGGCTACCGATCTGTAACAAGAGCTATTTTCGTAACCCATTGCTGTCTTTTACATTTTTGTAAAACATATCAGAAGTTAGCAGATTCATTTATTTCCAAACAACTATCATTTTGACCACTAAAAGAGTTAGACAGAAATATATTGGATTAAATCCTTCCTCTCCTTCTGCTTGTCAAATGCGGAAACAGTTTATTCAGTATGGAACTTACGTTACAACAGTTTTACTAACGCTACCACAAGTTTTTCAAACTTTCCCAAACAACTGCCGTTTTGACCATTTCGCAACATTTTACAGAAAAAAATGTCTGCTATATAAAATCTTCCCCTTCTTGTCTGCTTTTCAAGTACGAAGTCGGATTTCAAATCGGGGCTACCGATCTGTAACTAGAGCTATTTTCGTAAACCATTGCATGTCTTTTAGGTTTTTGTAAAACATGTCAGATGTTAGCAGATTCATTTATTTCCAAACAACTATCATTTTGACCACTAAAAGAGTTAGACAAAAATATTTTGGATTAAATCCTTCCTCTACTTCTGCTTGTCAAATGCGGAAACAGTTTGTTCAGTATGGAACTTACGTTACAACAGTTTTACTAACGCTACCACAAGTTTTTCAAACTTTCCCAAACAACTGCCGTTTTGACCATTTCGCAACATTTTACAGAAAAAAATGTCTGCTATATAAAATCTTCCCCTTCTTGTCTGCTTTTCAAGTACGAAGTCGGATTTAAAATCGGGGCTACCGATCTGTAACTAGAGCTATTTTCGTAACCCATTCCTGTCTTTTACGTTTTTGTAAAACATGTCAGAAGTTAGCAGATTCATTTATTTCCAAACAACTATCATTTTGACCACTAAAAGAGTTAGACAGAAATTTTATTGGATTAAATCCTTCCTCTCCTTCTGCTTGTCAAATGCGGAAACAGTTTATTCAGTATGGAACTTACGTTACAACAGTTTTACTAACGCTACCACAAGTTTTTCAAACTTTCCCAAACAACTGCCGTTTTGACCATTTCGCAACATTTTACAGAAAAAAATGTCTGCTATATAAAATCTTCCCCTTCTTGTCTGCTTTTCAAGTACGAAGTCGGATTTAAAATCGGGGCTACCGATCTGTAACTAGAGCTATTTTCGTAACCCATTGCTGTCTTTTACGTTTTTGTAAAACATGTCAGAAGTTAGCAGATTCATTTATTTCCAAACAACTATCATTTTGACCACTAAAAGAGTTAGACAGAAATATATTGGATTAAATCCTTCCTCTCCTTCTGCTTGTCAAATGCGGAAACAGTTTATTCAGTATGGAACTTACGTTACAACAGTTTTACTAACGCTACCACATGTTTTTCAAACTTTCCCAAAAAACTGCCGTTTTGACCATTTCGCAAACATTTTACAGAAAAAATGTCTGCTATACAAAATCTTCCCCTTCTTGTCTGCTTTTCAAGTACGAAGTCGGATTTCAAATCGGGGCTACCGATCTGTAACTAGAGCTATTTTCGTAAACCATTGCATGTCTTTTAGGTTTTTGTAAAACATGTCAGATGTTAGCAGATTCATTTATTTCCAAACAATTATCATTTTGACCACTAAAAGAGTTAGACAAAAATATTTTGGATTAAATCCTTCCTCTACTTCTGCTTGTCAAATGCGGAAACAGTTTGTTCAGTATGGAACTTACGTTACAACAGTTTTACTAACGCTACCACAAGTTTTTCAAACTTTCCCAAACAACTGCCGTTTTGACCATTTCGCAAAATTTTACAGAAAAAAATGTCTGCTATATAAACTCTTCCCCTTCTTGTCTGCTTTTCAAGTACGAAGTCGGATTTCAAATCGGGGCTACCGATCTGTAACTAGAGCTATTTTCGTAACCCATTGCTGTCTTTTACGTTTTTGTAAAACATGTCAGAAGTTAGCAGATTCATTTATTTCCAAACAACTATCATTTTGACCACTAAAAGAGTTAGACAAAAATATATTGGATTAAATCCTTCCTCTCCTTCTGCTTGTCAAATGCGGAAACAGTTTATTCAGTATGGAACTTACGTTACAACAGTTTTACTAACGCTACCACATGTTTTTCAAACTTTCCCAAACAACTGCCGTTTTGACCATTTCGCAACATTTTACAGAAAAAAATGTCTGCTATATAAAATCTTCCCCTTCTTGTCTGCTTTTCAAGTACGTAGTCGGACTTCAAATCGGGGCTACCGATCTGTAACAAGAGCTATTTTCGTAACCCATTGCTGTCTTTTACATTTTTGTAAAACATATCAGAAGTTAGCAGATTCATTTATTTCCAAACAACTATCATTTTGACCACTAAAAGAGTTAGACAGAAATATATTGGATTAAATCCTTCCTCTCCTTCTGCTTGTCAAATGCGGAAACAGTTTATTCAGTATGGAACTTACGTTACAACAGTTTTACTAACGCTACCACAAGTTTTTCAAACTTTCCCAAACAACTGCCGTTTTGACCATTTTGCAACATTTTACAGGAAAAAATGTCTGCTATATAAAATCTTCCCCTTCTTGTCTGCTTTTCAAGTACGTAGTCGGACTTCAAATCGGGGCTACCGATCTGTAACAAGAGCTATTTTCGTAACCCATTGCTGTCTTTTACGTTTTTCTAAAACATATCAGAAGTTAGCAGATTCATTTATTTCCAAACAAATATCATTTTGACCACTAAAAGAGTTAGACAAAAATATTTTGGTATAAATCCTTCCTCTACTTCTGCTTGTCAACTGCGGAAACAGTTTATTCAGTATGGAACTTACGTTACAACAGTTTTACTAACGCTACCACAAGTTTTTCAAACTTTCCCAAACAACTGCCGTTTTGACCATTTCGCAACATTTTACAGAAAAAAATGTCTGCTATATAAAATCTTCCCCTTCTTGTCTGCTTTTCAAGTACGAAGTCGGATTTAAAATCGGGGCTACCGATCTGTAACTAGAGCTATTTTCGTAACCCATTGCTGTCTTTTACGTTTTTGTAAAACATGTCAGAAGTTAGCAGATTCATTTATTTCCAAACAATTATCATTTTGACCACTAAAAGAGTTAGACAAAAATATTTTGGATTAAATCCTTCCTCTACTTCTGCTTGTCAAATGCGGAAACAGTTTATTCAGTATGGAACTTACGTTACAACAGTTTTACTAACGCTACCACAAGTTTTTCAAACTTTCCCAAACAACTGCCGTTTTGACCATTTCGCAAAATTTTACAGAAAAAAATGTCTGCTATATAAACTCTTCCCCTTCTTGTCTGCTTTTCAAGTACGAAGTCGGATTTAAAATCGGGGCTACCGATCTGTAACTAGAGCTATTTTCGTAACCCATTGCTGTCTTTTACGTTTTTGTAAAACATGTCAGAAGTTAGCAGATTCATTTATTTCCAAACAACTATCATTTTGACCACTAAAAGAGTTAAACAGAAATATATTGGATTAAATCCTTCCTCTCCTTCTGCTTGTCAAATGCGGAAACAGTTTATTCAGTATGGAACTTACGTTACAACAGTTTTACTAACGCTACCACAAGTTTTTCAAACTTTCCCAAACAACTGCCGTTTTGACCATTTCGCAACATTTTACAGAAAAAAATGTCTGCTATATAAAATCTTCCCCTTCTTGTCTGCTTTTCAAGTACGAAGTCGGATTTAAAATCGGGGCTACCGATCTGTAACTAGAGCTATTTTCGTAACCCATTGCTGTCTTTTACGTTTTTGTAAAACATGTCAGAAGTTAGCAGATTCATTTATTTCCAAACAATTATCATTTTGACCACTAAAAGAGTTAGACAAAAATATTTTGGATTAAATCCTTCCTCTACTTCTGCTTGTCAAATGCGGAAACAGTTTATTCAGTATGGAACTTACGTTACAACAGTTTTACTAACGCTACCACAAGTTTTTCAAACTTTCCCAAACAACTGCCGTTTTGACCATTTCGCAAAATTTTACAGAAAAAAATGTCTGCTATATAAACTCTTCCCCTTCTTGTCTGCTTTTCAAGTACGAAGTCGGATTTCAAATCGGGGCTACCGATCTGTAACTAGAGCTATTTTCGTAACCCATTGCTGTCTTTTACGTTTTTGTAAAACATGTCAGAAGTTAGCAGATTCATTTATTTCCAAACAACTATCATTTTGACCACTAAAAGAGTTAGACAGAAATATATTGGATTAAATCCTTCCTCTCCTTCTGCTTGTCAAATGCGGAAACAGTTTATTCAGTATGGAACTTACGTTACAACAGTTTTACTAACGCTACCACATGTTTTTCAAACTTTCCCAAACAACTGCCGTTTTGACCATTTCGCAAACATTTTACAGAAAAAATGTCTGCTATACAAAATCTTCCCCTTCTTGTATGCTTTTCAAGTACGAAGTCGGATTTCAAATCGGGGCTACCGATCTGTAACTAGAGCTATTTTCGTAAACCATTGCATGTCTTTTAGGTTTTTGTAAAACATGTCAGAAGTTAGCAGATTCATTTATTTCCAAACAACTATCATTTTGACCACTAAAAGAGTTAGACAGAAATATATTGGATTAAATCCTTCCTCTCCTTCTGCTTGTCAAATGCGGAAACAGTTTATTCAGTATGGAACTTACGTTACAACAGTTTTACTAACGCTACCACATGTTTTTCAAACTTTCCCAAACAACTGCCGTTTTGACCATTTCGCAAACATTTTACAGAAAAAATGTCTGCTATACAAAATCTTCCCCTTCTTGTCTGCTTTTCAAGTACGAAGTCGGATTTCAAATCGGGGCTACCGATCTGTAACTAGAGCTATTTTCGTAAACCATTGCATGTCTTTTAGGTTTTTGTAAAACATGTCAGATGTTAGCAGATTCATTTATTTCCAAACAACTATCATTTTGACCACTAAACCAAAGAGTTAGACAAAAATATTTTGGATTAAATCCTTCCTCTCCTTCTGCTTGTCAAATGCGGAAACAGTTTATTCAGTATGGAACTTACGTTACAACAGTTTTACTAACGCTACCACATGTTTTTCAAACTTTCCCAAACAACTGCCGTTTTGACCATTTCGCAACATTTTACAGAAAAAAATGTCTGCTATATAAAATCTTCCCCTTCTTGTCTGCTTTTCAAGTACGAAGTCGGATTTAAAATCGGGGCTACCGATCTGTAACTAGAGCTATTTTCGTAACCCATTGCTGTCTTTTACGTTTTTGTAAAACATGTCAGAAGTTAGCAGATTCATTTATTTCCAAACAACTATCATTTTGACCACTAAAAGAGTTAGACAGAAATATATTGGATTAAATCCTTCCTCTCCTTCTGCTTGTCAAATGCGGAAACAGTTTATTCAGTATGGAACTTACGTTACAACAGTTTTACTAACGCTACCACATGTTTTTCAAACTTTCCCAAACAACTGCCGTTTTGACCATTTCGCAAACATTTTACAGAAAAAATGTCTGCTATACAAAATCTTCCCCTTCTTGTCTGCTTTTCAAGTACGAAGTCGGATTTCAAATCGGGGCTACCGATCTGTAACTAGAGCTATTTTCGTAAACCATTTCATGTCTTTTAGGTTTTTGTAAAACATGTCAGAAGTTAGCAGATTCATTTATTTCCAAACAACTATCATTTTGACCACTAAAAGAGTTAGACAGAAATATATTGGATTAAATCCTTCCTCTCCTTCTGCTTGTCAAATGCGGAAACAGTTTATTCAGTATGGAACTTACGTTACAACAGTTTTACTAACGCTACCACATGTTTTTCAAACTTTCCCAAACAACTGCCGTTTTGACCATTTCGCAAACATTTTACAGAAAAAATGTCTGCTATACAAAATCTTCCCCTTCTTGTCTGCTTTTCAAGTACGAAGTCGGATTTCAAATCGGGGCTACCGATCTGTAACTAGAGCTATTTTCGTAAACCATTGCATGTCTTTTAGGTTTTTGTAAAATATGTCAGATGTTAGCAGATTCATTTATTTCCAAACAACTATCATTTTGACCACTAAACCAAAGAGTTAGACAAAAATATTTTGGATTAAATCCTTCCTCTCCTTCTGCTTGTCAAATGCGGAAACAGTTTATTCAGTATGGAACTTACGTTACAACAGTTTTACTAACGCTACCACAAGTTTTTCAAACTTTCCCAAACAACTGCCGTTTTGACCATTTCGCAACATTTTACAGAAAAAAATGTCTGCTATATAAAATCTTCCCCTTCTTGTCTGCTTTTCAAGTACGAAGTCGGATTTAAAATCGGGGCTACCGATCTGTAACTAGAGCTATTTTCGTAACCCATTGCTGTCTTTTACGTTTTTGTAAAACATGTCAGAAGTTAGCAGATTCATTTATTTCCAAACAACTATCATTTTGACCACTAAAAGAGTTAGACAGAAATATATTGGATTAAATCCTTCCTCTCCTTCTGCTTGTCAAATGCGGAAACAGTTTATTCAGTATGGAACTTACGTTACAACAGTTTTACTAACGCTACCACAAGTTTTTCAAACTTTCCCAAACAACTGCCATTTTGACCATTTCGCAACATTTTACAGAAAAAAATGTCTGCTATATAAAATCTTCCCCTTCTTGTCTGCTTTTCAAGTACGAAGTCGGATTTAAAATCGGGGCTACCGATCTGTAACTAGAGCTATTTTCGTAACCCATTGCTGTCTTTTACGTTTTTGTAAAACATGTCAGAAGTTAGCAGATTCATTTATTTCCAAACAACTATCATTTTGACCACTAAAAGAGTTAGACAGAAATATATTGGATTAAATCCTTCCTCTCCTTCTGCTTGTCAAATGCGGAAACAGTTTATTCAGTATGGAACTTACGTTACAACAGTTTTACTAACGCTACCACATGTTTTTCAAACTTTCCCAAACAACTGCCGTTTTGACCATTTCGCAAACATTTTACAGAAAAAATGTCTGCTATACAAAATCTTCCCCTTCTTGTCTGCTTTTCAAGTACGAAGTCGGATTTCAAATCGGGGCTACCGATCTGTAACTAGAGCTATTTTCGTAAACCATTGCATGTCTTTTAGGTTTTTGTAAAACATGTCAGAAGTTAGCAGATTCATTTATTTCCAAACAACTATCATTTTGACCACTAAAAGAGTTAGACAGAAATATATTGGATTAAATCCTTCCTCTCCTTCTGCTTGTCAAATGCGGAAACAGTTTATTCAGTATGGAACTTACGTTACAACAGTTTTACTAACGCTACCACATGTTTTTCAAACTTTCCCAAACAACTGCCGTTTTGACCATTTCGCAAACATTTTACAGAAAAAATGTCTGCTATACAAAATCTTCCCCTTCTTGTCTGCTTTTCAAGTACGAAGTCGGATTTCAAATCGGGGCTACCGATCTGTAACTAGAGCTATTTTCGTAAACCATTGCATGTCTTTTAGGTTTTTGTAAAACATGTCAGAAGTTAGCAGATTCATTTATTTCCAAACAACTATCATTTTGACCACTAAAAGAGTTAGACAGAAATATATTGGATTAAATCCTTCCTCTCCTTCTGCTTGTCAAATGCGGAAACAGTTTATTCAGTATGGAACTTACGTTACAACAGTTTTACTAACGCTACCACAAGTTTTTCAAACTTTCCCAAACAACTGCCATTTTGACCATTTCGCAACATTTTACAGAAAAAAATGTCTGCTATATAAAATCTTCCCCTTCTTGTCTGCTTTTCAAGTACGAAGTCGGATTTAAAATCGGGGCTACCGATCTGTAACTAGAGCTATTTTCGTAACCCATTGCTGTCTTTTACGTTTTTGTAAAACATGTCAGAAGTTAGCAGATTCATTTATTTCCAAACAACTATCATTTTGACCACTAAAAGAGTTAGACAGAAATATATTGGATTAAATCCTTCCTCTCCTTCTGCTTGTCAAATGCGGAAACAGTTTATTCAGTATGGAACTTACGTTACAACAGTTTTACTAACGCTACCACATGTTTTTCAAACTTTCCCAAACAACTGCCGTTTTGACCATTTCGCAAACATTTTACAGAAAAAATGTCTGCTATACAAAATCTTCCCCTTCTTGTCTGCTTTTCAAGTACGAAGTCGGATTTCAAATCGGGGCTACCGATCTGTAACTAGAGCTATTTTCGTAAACCATTGCATGTCTTTTAGGTTTTTGTAAAACATGTCAGAAGTTAGCAGATTCATTTATTTCCAAACAACTATCATTTTGACCACTAAAAGAGTTAGACAGAAATATATTGGATTAAATCCTTCCTCTCCTTCTGCTTGTCAAATGCGGAAACAGTTTATTCAGTATGGAACTTACGTTACAACAGTTTTACTAACGCTACCACATGTTTTTCAAACTTTCCCAAACAACTGCCGTTTTGACCATTTCGCAAACATTTTACAGAAAAAATGTCTGCTATACAAAATCTTCCCCTTCTTGTCTGCTTTTCAAGTACGAAGTCGGATTTCAAATCGGGGCTACCGATCTGTAACTAGAGCTATTTTCGTAAACCATTGCATGTCTTTTAGGTTTTTGTAAAACATGTCAGAAGTTAGCAGATTCATTTATTTCCAAACAACTATCATTTTGACCACTAAAAGAGTTAGACAGAAATATATTGGATTAAATCCTTCCTCTCCTTCTGCTTGTCAAATGCGGAAACAGTTTATTCAGTATGGAACTTACGTTACAACAGTTTTACTAACGCTACCACATGTTTTTCAAACTTTCCCAAACAACTGCCGTTTTGACCATTTCGCAAACATTTTACAGAAAAAATGTCTGCTATACAAAATCTTCCCCTTCTTGTCTGCTTTTCAAGTACGAAGTCGGATTTCAAATCGGGGCTACCGATCTGTAACTAGAGCTATTTTCGTAAACCATTGCATGTCTTTTAGGTTTTTGTAAAACATGTCAGATGTTAGCAGATTCATTTATTTCCAAACAACTATCATTTTGACCACTAAACCAAAGAGTTAGACAAAAATATTTTGGATTAAATCCTTCCTCTCCTTCTGCTTGTCAAATGCGGAAACAGTTTATTCAGTATGGAACTTACGTTACAACAGTTTTACTAACGCTACCACATGTTTTTCAAACTTTCCCAAACAACTGCCGTTTTGACCATTTCGCAACATTTTACAGAAAAAAATGTCTGCTATATAAAATCTTCCCCTTCTTGTCTGCTTTTCAAGTACGAAGTCGGATTTAAAATCGGGGCTACCGATCTGTAACTAGAGCTATTTTCGTAACCCATTGCTGTCTTTTACGTTTTTGTAAAACATGTCAGAAGTTAGCAGATTCATTTATTTCCAAACAACTATCATTTTGACCACTAAAAGAGTTAGACAGAAATATATTGGATTAAATCCTTCCTCTCCTTCTGCTTGTCAAATGCGGAAACAGTTTATTCAGTATGGAACTTACGTTACAACAGTTTTACTAACGCTACCACATGTTTTTCAAACTTTCCCAAACAACTGCCGTTTTGACCATTTCGCAAACATTTTACAGAAAAAATGTCTGCTATACAAAATCTTCCCCTTCTTGTCTGCTTTTCAAGTACGAAGTCGGATTTCAAATCGGGGCTACCGATCTGTAACTAGAGCTATTTTCGTAAACCATTGCATGTCTTTTAGGTTTTTGTAAAACATGTCAGAAGTTAGCAGATTCATTTATTTCCAAACAACTATCATTTTGACCACTAAAAGAGTTAGACAGAAATATATTGGATTAAATCCTTCCTCTCCTTCTGCTTGTCAAATGCGGAAACAGTTTATTCAGTATGGAACTTACGTTACAACAGTTTTACTAACGCTACCACATGTTTTTCAAACTTTCCCAAACAACTGCCGTTTTGACCATTTCGCAAACATTTTACAGAAAAAATGTCTGCTATACAAAATCTTCCCCTTCTTGTCTGCTTTTCAAGTACGAAGTCGGATTTCAAATCGGGGCTACCGATCTGTAACTAGAGCTATTTTCGTAAACCATTGCATGTCTTTTAGGTTTTTGTAAAACATGTCAGATGTTAGCAGATTCATTTATTTCCAAACAACTATCATTTTGACCACTAAACCAAAGAGTTAGACAAAAATATTTTGGATTAAATCCTTCCTCTCCTTCTGCTTGTCAAATGCGGAAACAGTTTATTCAGTATGGAACTTACGTTACAACAGTTTTACTAACGCTACTACATGTTTTTCAAACTTTCCCAAACAACTGCCGTTTTGACCATTTCGCAACATTTTACAGAAAAAAATGTCTGCTATATAAAATCTTCCCCTTCTTGTCTGCTTTTCAAGTACGAAGTCGGATTTAAAATCGGGGCTACCGATCTGTAACTAGAGCTATTTTCGTAAACCATTGCATGTCTTTTAGGTTTTTGTAAAACATGTCAGAAGTTAGCAGATTCATTTATTTCCAAACAACTATCATTTTGACCACTAAAAGAGTTAGACAGAAATATATTGGATTAAATCCTTCCTCTCCTTCTGCTTGTCAAATGCGGAAACAGTTTATTCAGTATGGAACTTACGTTACAACAGTTTTACTAACGCTACCACATGTTTTTCAAACTTTCCCAAACAACTGCCGTTTTGACCATTTCGCAAACATTTTACAGAAAAAATGTCTGCTATACAAAATCTTCCCCTTCTTGTCTGCTTTTCAAGTACGAAGTCGGATTTCAAATCGGGGCTACCGATCTGTAACTAGAGCTATTTTCGTAAACCATTGCATGTCTTTTAGGTTTTTGTAAAACATGTCAGAAGTTAGCAGATTCATTTATTTCCAAACAACTATCATTTTGACCACTAAAAGAGTTAGACAGAAATATATTGGATTAAATCCTTCCTCTCCTTCTGCTTGTCAAATGCGGAAACAGTTTATTCAGTATGGAACTTACGTTACAACAGTTTTACTAACGCTACCACATGTTTTTCAAACTTTCCCAAACAACTGCCGTTTTGACCATTTCGCAAACATTTTACAGAAAAAATGTCTGCTATACAAAATCTTCCCCTTCTTGTCTGCTTTTCAAGTACGAAGTCGGATTTCAAATCGGGGCTACCGATCTGTAACTAGAGCTATTTTCGTAAACCATTGCATGTCTTTTAGGTTTTTGTAAAACATGTCAGAAGTTAGCAGATTCATTTATTTCCAAACAACTATCATTTTGACCACTGAAAGAGTTAGACAGAAATATATTGGATTAAATCCTTCCTCTCCTTCTGCTTGTCAAATGCGGAAACAGTTTATTCAGTATGGAACTTACGTTACAACAGTTTTACTAACGCTACCACATGTTTTTCAAACTTTCCCAAACAACTGCCGTTTTGACCATTTCGCAAACATTTTACAGAAAAAATGTCTGCTATACAAAATTTTCCCCTTCTTGTCTGCTTTTCAAGTACGAAGTCGGATTTCAAATCGGGGCTACCGATCTGTAACTAGAGCTATTTTCGTAAACCATTGCATGTCTTTTAGGTTTTTGTAAAACATGTCAGAAGTTAGCAGATTCATTTATTTCCAAACAACTATCATTTTGACCACTAAAAGAGTTAGACAGAAATATATTGGATTAAATCCTTCCTCTCCTTCTGCTTGTCAAATGCGGAAACAGTTTATTCAGTATGGAACTTACGTTACAACAGTTTTACTAACGCTACCACATGTTTTTCAAACTTTCCCAAACAACTGCCGTTTTGACCATTTCGCAAACATTTTACAGAAAAAATGTCTGCTATACAAAATCTTCCCCTTCTTGTCTGCTTTTCAAGTACGAAGTCGGATTTCAAATCGGGGCTACCGATCTGTAACTAGAGCTATTTTCGTAAACCATTGCATGTCTTTTAGGTTTTTGTAAAACATGTCAGAAGTTAGCAGATTCATTTATTTCCAAACAACTATCATTTTGACCACTAAAAGAGTTAGACAAAAATATTTTGGATTAAATCCTTCCTCTCCTTCTGCTTGTCAAATGCGGAAACAGTTTATTCAGTATGGAACTTACGTTACAACAGTTTTACTAACGCTACCACATGTTTTTCAAACTTTCCCAAACAACTGCCGTTTTGACCATTTCGCAAACATTTTACAGAAAAAATGTCTGCTATACAAAATTTTCCCCTTCTTGTCTGCTTTTCAAGTACGAAGTCGGATTTCAAATCGGGGCTACCGATCTGTAACTAGAGCTATTTTCGTAAACCATTGCATGTCTTTTAGGTTTTTGTAAAACATGTCAGAAGTTAGCAGATTCATTTATTTCCAAACAACTATCATTTTGACCACTAAAAGAGTTAGACAGAAATATATTGGATTAAATCCTTCCTCTCCTTCTGCTTGTCAAATGCGGAAACAGTTTATTCAGTATGGAACTTACGTTACAACAGTTTTACTAACGCTACCACATGTTTTTCAAACTTTCCCAAACAACTGCCGTTTTGACCATTTCGCAAACATTTTACAGAAAAAATGTCTGCTATACAAAATCTTCCCCTTCTTGTCTGCTTTTCAAGTACGAAGTCGGATTTCAAATCGGGGCTACCGATCTGTAACTAGAGCTATTTTCGTAAACCATTGCATGTCTTTTAGGTTTTTGTAAAACATGTCAGAAGTTAGCAGATTCATTTATTTCCAAACAACTATCATTTTGACCACTAAAAGAGTTAGACAGAAATATATTGGATTAAATCCTTCCTCTCCTTCTGCTTGTCAAATGCGGAAACAGTTTATTCAGTATGGAACTTACGTTACAACAGTTTTACTAACGCTACCACATGTTTTTCAAACTTTCCCAAACAACTGCCGTTTTGACCATTTCGCAAACATTTTACAGAAAAAATGTCTGCTATACAAAATCTTCCCCTTCTTGTCTGCTTTTCAAGTACGAAGTCGGATTTCAAATCGGGGCTACCGATCTGTAACTAGAGCTATTTTCGTAAACCATTGCATGTCTTTTAGGTTTTTGTAAAACATGTCAGAAGTTAGCAGATTCATTTATTTCCAAACAACTATCATTTTGACCACTAAAAGAGTTAGACAGAAATATATTGGATTAAATCCTTCCTCTCCTTCTGCTTGTCAAATGCGGAAACAGTTTATTCAGTATGGAACTTACGTTACAACAGTTTTACTAACGCTACCACATGTTTTTCAAACTTTCCCAAACAACTGCCGTTTTGACCATTTCGCAAACATTTTACAGAAAAAATGTCTGCTATACAAAATCTTCCCCTTCTTGTCTGCTTTTCAAGTACGAAGTCGGATTTCAAATCGGGGCTACCGATCTGTAACTAGAGCTATTTTCGTAAACCATTGCATGTCTTTTAGGTTTTTGTAAAACATGTCAGAAGTTAGCAGATTCATTTATTTCCAAACAACTATCATTTTGACCACTAAAAGAGTTAGACAGAAATATATTGGATTAAATCCTTCCTCTCCTTCTGCTTGTCAAATGCGGAAACAGTTTATTCAGTATGGAACTTACGTTACAACAGTTTTACTAACGCTACCACATGTTTTTCAAACTTTCCCAAACAACTGCCGTTTTGACCATTTCGCAAACATTTTACAGAAAAAATGTCTGCTATACAAAATCTTCCCCTTCTTGTCTGCTTTTCAAGTACGAAGTCGGATTTCAAATCGGGGCTACCGATCTGTAACTAGAGCTATTTTCGTAAACCATTGCATGTCTTTTAGGTTTTTGTAAAACATGTCAGAAGTTAGCAGATTCATTTATTTCCAAACAACTATCATTTTGACCACTAAAAGAGTTAGACAGAAATATATTGGATTAAATCCTTCCTCTCCTTCTGCTTGTCAAATGCGGAAACAGTTTATTCAGTATGGAACTTACGTTACAACAGTTTTACTAACGCTACCACATGTTTTTCAAACTTTCCCAAACAACTGCCGTTTTGACCATTTCGCAAACATTTTACAGAAAAAATGTCTGCTATACAAAATCTTCCCCTTCTTGTCTGCTTTTCAAGTACGAAGTCGGATTTCAAATCGGGGCTACCGATCTGTAACTAGAGCTATTTTCGTAAACCATTGCATGTCTTTTAGGTTTTTGTAAAACATGTCAGATGTTAGCAGATTCATTTATTTCCAAACAACTATCATTTTGACCACTAAACCAAAGAGTTAGACAAAAATATTTTGGATTAAATCCTTCCTCTCCTTCTGCTTGTCAAATGCGGAAACAGTTTATTCAGTATGGAACTTACGTTACAACAGTTTTACTAACGCTACCACATGTTTTTCAAACTTTCCCAAACAACTGCCGTTTTGACCATTTCGCAACATTTTACAGAAAAAAATGTCTGCTATATAAAATCTTCCCCTTCTTGTCTGCTTTTCAAGTACGAAGTCGGATTTAAAATCGGGGCTACCGATCTGTAACTAGAGCTATTTTCGTAACCCATTGCTGTCTTTTACGTTTTTGTAAAACATGTCAGAAGTTAGCAGATTCATTTATTTCCAAACAACTATCATTTTGACCACTAAAAGAGTTAGACAGAAATATATTGGATTAAATCCTTCCTCTCCTTCTGCTTGTCAAATGCGGAAACAGTTTATTCAGTATGGAACTTACGTTACAACAGTTTTACTAACGCTACCACATGTTTTTCAAACTTTCCCAAACAACTGCCGTTTTGACCATTTCGCAAACATTTTACAGAAAAAATGTCTGCTATACAAAATCTTCCCCTTCTTGTCTGCTTTTCAAGTACGAAGTCGGATTTCAAATCGGGGCTACCGATCTGTAACTAGAGCTATTTTCGTAAACCATTGCATGTCTTTTAGGTTTTTGTAAAACATGTCAGAAGTTAGCAGATTCATTTATTTCCAAACAACTATCATTTTGACCACTAAAAGAGTTAGACAGAAATATATTGGATTAAAACCTGTTGGGGATGAGGGCGCTGTTGTGGCTATTTATGCTAATCGTGTAATTTTTTGAAACGGCTTCCCACAAAGTTCTTGATCGTACAATATGCATATTATTATTATTATTGGATAGAAAACAGTCTATAGTTTCTATAGGAGTTGAAATTTTGTCTCTAAGTGGAACAGAGCCCATTCTACAGCAATTTCCCTGACATGGAGTCAGATTTGAGAAATGTTGGCCACTCTTCTGAAGTCAGTTAAAAGGGCACTGTCATTGCTATGACTATACGGACACTTCTTACGTCTTCCCCTGGATGCCTTTACGTGATGACGATTCCAATGGGGTCGATTGCGCGTTCACAGGCCCTATAAATCAAAAAACCCTGTAGCTAGCAAGTCTTTCCTTGCTGCGTAACGCGCGTGCTGGACACCGACCCGCTCCTGTTCCAAGCGTTAGTTTAGCCTGTTATATTTCTCCGGTCATCTTTTCACTCGTTATAGGAGTTAAAAACATCATAAGGTAGTTAATTTAAAGCGTTTTATAGCAATTTATATCCGTTTAGTGCGATTTTGGGACATTTATTTTTGCAACGATGTGAAAAGTTGGGCACGCTTTTCAGTTCATCCCGAACGCAGTTGACATTTCCACATGGCAAGAGGACAGCTTTCCACCAAAAGACGATTTCTCCCAAGAAAGGATCCTTTGCCCAAGATACTGATGGAAGAACAGCTCAAGGTAGGACATTTTTATTATGATAAATCGTGTTTCTGTCGAAACATTTTAGTGGCTTAGGACGCCATGTTTTTTGACGTAGCTTCGCTTGGCGCAAACTGTATTGAAAAGTAAGGATAAATTAAAAAATGTAATAACGCAATTGTATTAAGAATTAAATTGTCTATCAATCCCTGTCCACCCTATATTTTTTAGTCACGTTTATGAGTATTTATGTATAAGAGTAGATCACTGTCTAAGTGGCGCAAGGACTTTTTCTTTACCAGCTTGTCTACATTTCACATTGTCTAACCATGATTTTGGTGGCTAAATATAAACATTTTCGATCAAACTCTATATGGATTGTGTAATATGATGTTACAGGAGTGTCATCTGAAGAATTCTGAGAAGGTTAGTGAAAAAATTAATATATTTTGGCGATGTTTACTTTTATCGCTCACTTTGGCTAGAATCAATGCTGGGCTGCTATGTGCTATGTGCTATGCTAATATAACGATTTATTGTGTTTTCGCTGTAAGACACTTAGAAAATCTGAAATATTGTCTGTATTCACAGGATCTGTGTCTTTCGATTCGTGTATGCTGTGTATTTTTACGAAATGTTTGATGATTAGTAAGTAGGTAAACACGTTGCTCTAAGTAGTTTGTCTATTCCATTTGTGACGGTGGGTGCAATTGTAACCGATGCCATCTACCTGAAATATGCACTTTTTTCTAACAAAACCTATCCCATACCATAAATATGTTATCAGACTGTCATCTGATTAGTTTTTTTCTTGGTTAGGGGCTATAAATATCTTAGTTTAGCCGAATTGGTGATAGCTACTGGTGTTGGTGGACAAATAAAAGATGGTGGATTATGCTAATGTGTTTTTAGGTGCTAATGTGTACATCTTTACATATTGTGTCTTCCCTGTAAAACATTTAAAAAATCGGACATGTTGACTGGATTCACAAGATCTGCGTCTTTCATTAGCTGTATTGGACTTTAATGTGTGAAAGTTAAATATTTAAAAAAAATATTTTTTTTGAATTTCGCGGCACTGGTTTTTCAGTGGGGGTGGGGGGGGAGTGCCGCTAGCGCCACTCTCATCCTAGACAGGTTAAATCCTTCCTCTCCTTCTGCTTGTCAAATGCGGAAACAGTTTATTCAGTATGGAACTTACGTTACAACAGTTTTACTAACGCTACCACATGTTTTTCAAACTTTCCCAAACAACTGCCGTTTTGACCATTTCGCAAACATTTTACAGAAAAAATGTCTGCTATACAAAATCTTCCCCTTCTTGTCTGCTTTTCAAGTACGAAGTCGGATTTCAAATCGGGGCTACCGATCTGTAACTAGAGCTATTTTCGTAAACCATTGCATGTCTTTTAGGTTTTTGTAAAACATGTCAGAAGTTAGCAGATTCATTTATTTCCAAACAACTATCATTTTGACCACTAAAAGAGTTAGACAGAAATATATTGGATTAAATCCTTCCTCTCCTTCTGCTTGTCAAATGCGGAAACAGTTTATTCAGTATGGAACTTACGTTACAACAGTTTTACTAACGCTACCACATGTTTTTCAAACTTTCCCAAACAACTGCCGTTTTGACCATTTCGCAAACATTTTACAGAAAAAATGTCTGCTATACAAAATCTTCCCCTTCTTGTCTGCTTTTCAAGTACGAAGTCGGATTTCAAATCGGGGCTACCGATCTGTAACTAGAGCTATTTTCGTAAACCATTGCATGTCTTTTAGGTTTTTGTAAAACATGTCAGATGTTAGCAGATTCATTTATTTCCAAACAACTATCATTTTGACCACTAAACCAAAGAGTTAGACAAAAATATTTTGGATTAAATCCTTCCTCTCCTTCTGCTTGTCAAATGCGGAAACAGTTTATTCAGTATGGAACTTACGTTACAACAGTTTTACTAACGCTACCACATGTTTTTCAAACTTTCCCAAACAACTGCCGTTTTGACCATTTCGCAAACATTTTACAGAAAAAATGTCTGCTATACAAAATCTTCCCCTTCTTGTCTGCTTTTCAAGTACGAAGTCGGATTTCAAATCGGGGCTACCGATCTGTAACTAGAGCTATTTTCGTAAACCATTGCATGTCTTTTAGGTTTTTGTAAAACATGTCAGATGTTAGCAGATTCATTTATTTCCAAACAACTATCATTTTGACCACTAAACCAAAGAGTTAGACAAAAATATTTTGGATTAAATCCTTCCTCTCCTTCTGCTTGTCAAATGCGGAAACAGTTTATTCAGTATGGAACTTACGTTACAACAGTTTTACTAACGCTACTACATGTTTTTCAAACTTTCCCAAACAACTGCCGTTTTGACCATTTCGCAACATTTTACAGAAAAAAATGTCTGCTATATAAAATCTTCCCCTTCTTGTCTGCTTTTCAAGTACGAAGTCGGATTTAAAATCGGGGCTACCGATCTGTAACTAGAGCTATTTTCGTAACCCATTGCTGTCTTTTACGTTTTTGTAAAACATGTCAGAAGTTAGCAGATTCATTTATTTCCAAACAACTATCATTTTGACCACTAAAAGAGTTAGACAGAAATATATTGGATTAAATCCTTCCTCTCCTTCTGCTTGTCAAATGCGGAAACAGTTTATTCAGTATGGAACTTACGTTACAACAGTTTTACTAACGCTACCACAAGTTTTTCAAACTTTCCCAAACAACTGCCGTTTTGACCATTTCGCAACATTTTACAGAAAAAAATGTCTGCTATATAAAATCTTCCCCTTCTTGTCTGCTTTTCAAGTACGAAGTCGGATTTAAAATCGGGGCTACCGATCTGTAACTAGAGCTATTTTCGTAACCCATTGCTGTCTTTTACGTTTTTGTAAAACATGTCAGAAGTTAGCAGATTCATTTATTTCCAAACAACTATCATTTTGACCACTAAAAGAGTTAGACAGAAATATATTGGATTAAATCCTTCCTCTCCTTCTGCTTGTCAAATGCGGAAACAGTTTATTCAGTATGGAACTTACGTTACAACAGTTTTACTAACGCTACCACAAGTTTTTCAAACTTTCCCAAACAACTGCCGTTTTGACCATTTCGCAACATTTTACAGAAAAAAATGTCTGCTATATAAAATCTTCCCCTTCTTGTCTGCTTTTCAAGTACGAAGTCGGATTTAAAATCGGGGCTACCGATCTGTAACTAGAGCTATTTTCGTAACCCATTGCTGTCTTTTACGTTTTTGTAAAACATGTCAGAAGTTAGCAGATTCATTTATTTCCAAACAACTATCATTTTGACCACTAAAAGAGTTAGACAGAAATATATTGGATTAAATCCTTCCTCTCCTTCTGCTTGTCAAATGCGGAAACAGTTTATTCAGTATGGAACTTACGTTACAACAGTTTTACTAACGCTACCACAAGTTTTTCAAACTTTCCCAAACAACTGCCGTTTTGACCATTTCGCAACATTTTACAGAAAAAAATGTCTGCTATATAAAATCTTCCCCTTCTTGTCTGCTTTTCAAGTACGAAGTCGGATTTAAAATCGGGGCTACCGATCTGTAACTAGAGCTATTTTCGTAACCCATTGCTGTCTTTTACGTTTTTGTAAAACATGTCAGAAGTTAGCAGATTCATTTATTTCCAAACAACTATCATTTTGACCACTAAAAGAGTTAGACAGAAATATATTGGATTAAATCCTTCCTCTCCTTCTGCTTGTCAAATGCGGAAACAGTTTATTCAGTATGGAACTTACGTTACAACAGTTTTACTAACGCTACCACAAGTTTTTCAAACTTTCCCAAACAACTGCCGTTTTGACCATTTCGCAACATTTTACAGAAAAAAATGTCTGCTATATAAAATCTTCCCCTTCTTGTCTGCTTTTCAAGTACGAAGTCGGATTTAAAATCGGGGCTACCGATCTGTAACTAGAGCTATTTTCGTAACCCATTGCTGTCTTTTACGTTTTTGTAAAACATGTCAGAAGTTAGCAGATTCATTTATTTCCAAACAACTATCATTTTGACCACTAAAAGAGTTAGACAGAAATATATTGGATTAAATCCTTCCTCTCCTTCTGCTTGTCAAATGCGGAAACAGTTTATTCAGTATGGAACTTACGTTACAACAGTTTTACTAACGCTACCACATGTTTTTCAAACTTTCCCAAACAACTGCCGTTTTGACCATTTCGCAAACATTTTACAGAAAAAATGTCTGCTATACAAAATCTTCCCCTTCTTGTCTGCTTTTCAAGTACGAAGGCGGATTTCAAATCGGGGCTACCGATCTGTAACTAGAGCTATTTTCGTAAACCATTGCATGTCTTTTAGGTTTTTGTAAAACATGTCAGAAGTTAGCAGATTCATTTATTTCCAAACAACTATCATTTTGACCACTAAAAGAGTTAGACAGAAATATATTGGATTAAATCCTTCCTCTCCTTCTGCTTGTCAAATGCGGAAACAGTTTATTCAGTATGGAACTTACGTTACAACAGTTTTACTAACGCTACCACATGTTTTTCAAACTTTCCCAAACAACTGCCGTTTTGACCATTTCGCAAACATTTTACAGAAAAAATGTCTGCTATACAAAATCTTCCCCTTCTTGTCTGCTTTTCAAGTACGAAGTCGGATTTCAAATCGGGGCTACCGATCTGTAACTAGAGCTATTTTCGTAAACCATTGCATGTCTTTTAGGTTTTTGTAAAACATGTCAGATGTTAGCAGATTCATTTATTTCCAAACAACTATCATTTTGACCACTAAACCAAAGAGTTAGACAAAAATATTTTGGATTAAATCCTTCCTCTCCTTCTGCTTGTCAAATGCGGAAACAGTTTATTCAGTATGGAACTTACGTTACAACAGTTTTACTAACGCTACCACATGTTTTTCAAACTTTCCCAAACAACTGCCGTTTTGACCATTTCGCAAACATTTTACAGAAAAAATGTCTGCTATACAAAATCTTCCCCTTCTTGTCTGCTTTTCAAGTACGAAGTCGGATTTCAAATCGGGGCTACCGATCTGTAACTAGAGCTATTTTCGTAAACCATTGCATGTCTTTTAGGTTTTTGTAAAACATGTCAGATGTTAGCAGATTCATTTATTTCCAAACAACTATCATTTTGACCACTAAACCAAAGAGTTAGACAAAAATATTTTGGATTAAATCCTTCCTCTCCTTCTGCTTGTCAAATGCGGAAACAGTTTATTCAGTATGGAACTTACGTTACAACAGTTTTACTAACGCTACCACATGTTTTTCAAACTTTCCCAAACAACTGCCGTTTTGACCATTTCGCAACATTTTACAGAAAAAAATGTCTGCTATATAAAATCTTCCCCTTCTTGTCTGCTTTTCAAGTACGAAGTCGGATTTAAAATCGGGGCTACCGATCTGTAACTAGAGCTATTTTCGTAACCCATTGCTGTCTTTTACGTTTTTGTAAAACATGTCAGAAGTTAGCAGATTCATTTATTTCCAAACAACTATCATTTTGACCACTAAAAGAGTTAGACAGAAATATATTGGATTAAATCCTTCCTCTCCTTCTGCTTGTCAAATGCGGAAACAGTTTATTCAGTATGGAACTTACGTTACAACAGTTTTACTAACGCTACCACATGTTTTTCAAACTTTCCCAAACAACTGCCGTTTTGACCATTTCGCAAACATTTTACAGAAAAAATGTCTGCTATACAAAATCTTCCCCTTCTTGTCTGCTTTTCAAGTACGAAGTCGGATTTCAAATCGGGGCTACCGATCTGTAACTAGAGCTATTTTCGTAAACCATTGCATGTCTTTTAGGTTTTTGTAAAACATTTCAGAAGTTAGCAGATTCATTTATTTCCAAACAACTATCATTTTGACCACTAAAAGAGTTAGACAGAAATATATTGGATTAAATCCTTCCTCTCCTTCTGCTTGTCAAATGCGGAAACAGTTTATTCAGTATGGAACTTACGTTACAACAGTTTTACTAACGCTACCACATGTTTTTCAAACTTTCCCAAACAACTGCCGTTTTGACCATTTCGCAAACATTTTACAGAAAAAATGTCTGCTATACAAAATCTTCCCCTTCTTGTCTGCTTTTCAAGTACGAAGTCGGATTTCAAATCGGGGCTACCGATCTGTAACTAGAGCTATTTTCGTAAACCATTGCATGTCTTTTAGGTTTTTGTAAAACATGTCAGAAGTTAGCAGATTCATTTATTTCCAAACAACTATCATTTTGACCACTAAAAGAGTTAGACAGAAATATATTGGATTAAATCCTTCCTCTCCTTCTGCTTGTCAAATGCGGAAACAGTTTATTCAGTATGGAACTTACGTTACAACAGTTTTACTAACGCTACCACATGTTTTTCAAACTTTCCCAAACAACTGCCGTTTTGACCATTTCGCAAACATTTTACAGAAAAAATGTCTGCTATACAAAATCTTCCCCTTCTTGTCTGCTTTTCAAGTACGAAGTCGGATTTCAAATCGGGGCTACCGATCTGTAACTAGAGCTATTTTCGTAAACCATTGCATGTCTTTTAGGTTTTTGTAAAACATGTCAGATGTTAGCAGATTCATTTATTTCCAAACAACTATCATTTTGACCACTAAACCAAAGAGTTAGACAAAAATATTTTGGATTAAATCCTTCCTCTCCTTCTGCTTGTCAAATGCGGAAACAGTTTATTCAGTATGGAACTTACGTTACAACAGTTTTACTAACGCTACCACATGTTTTTCAAACTTTCCCAAACAACTGCCGTTTTGACCATTTCGCAAACATTTTACAGAAAAAATGTCTGCTATACAAAATCTTCCCCTTCTTGTCTGCTTTTCAAGTACGAAGTCGGATTTCAAATCGGGGCTACCGATCTGTAACTAGAGCTATTTTCGTAAACCATTGCATGTCTTTTAGGTTTTTGTAAAACATGTCAGATGTTAGCAGATTCATTTATTTCCAAACAACTATCATTTTGACCACTAAACCAAAGAGTTAGACAAAAATATTTTGGATTAAATCCTTCCTCTCCTTCTGCTTGTCAAATGCGGAAACAGTTTATTCAGTATGGAACTTACGTTACAACAGTTTTACTAACGCTACTACATGTTTTTCAAACTTTCCCAAACAACTGCCGTTTTGACCATTTCGCAACATTTTACAGAAAAAAATGTCTGCTATATAAAATCTTCCCCTTCTTGTCTGCTTTTCAAGTACGAAGTCGGATTTAAAATCGGGGCTACCGATCTGTAACTAGAGCTATTTTCGTAACCCATTGCTGTCTTTTACGTTTTTGTAAAACATGTCAGAAGTTAGCAGATTCATTTATTTCCAAACAACTATCATTTTGACCACTAAAAGAGTTAGACAGAAATATATTGGATTAAATCCTTCCTCTCCTTCTGCTTGTCAAATGCGGAAACAGTTTATTCAGTATGGAACTTACGTTACAACAGTTTTACTAACGCTACCACAAGTTTTTCAAACTTTCCCAAACAACTGCCGTTTTGACCATTTCGCAACATTTTACAGAAAAAAATGTCTGCTATATAAAATCTTCCCCTTCTTGTCTGCTTTTCAAGTACGAAGTCGGATTTAAAATCGGGGCTACCGATCTGTAACTAGAGCTATTTTCGTAACCCATTGCTGTCTTTTACGTTTTTGTAAAACATGTCAGAAGTTAGCAGATTCATTTATTTCCAAACAACTATCATTTTGACCACTAAAAGAGTTAGACAGAAATATATTGGATTAAATCCTTCCTCTCCTTCTGCTTGTCAAATGCGGAAACAGTTTATTCAGTATGGAACTTACGTTACAACAGTTTTACTAACGCTACCACAAGTTTTTCAAACTTTCCCAAACAACTGCCGTTTTGACCATTTCGCAACATTTTACAGAAAAAAATGTCTGCTATATAAAATCTTCCCCTTCTTGTCTGCTTTTCAAGTACGAAGTCGGATTTAAAATCGGGGCTACCGATCTGTAACTAGAGCTATTTTCGTAACCCATTGCTGTCTTTTACGTTTTTGTAAAACATGTCAGAAGTTAGCAGATTCATTTATTTCCAAACAACTATCATTTTGACCACTAAAAGAGTTAGACAGAAATATATTGGATTAAATCCTTCCTCTCCTTCTGCTTGTCAAATGCGGAAACAGTTTATTCAGTATGGAACTTACGTTACAACAGTTTTACTAACGCTACCACATGTTTTTCAAACTTTCCCAAACAACTGCCGTTTTGACCATTTCGCAAACATTTTACAGAAAAAATGTCTGCTATACAAAATCTTCCCCTTCTTGTCTGCTTTTCAAGTACGAAGGCGGATTTCAAATCGGGGCTACCGATCTGTAACTAGAGCTATTTTCGTAAACCATTGCATGTCTTTTAGGTTTTTGTAAAACATGTCAGAAGTTAGCAGATTCATTTATTTCCAAACAACTATCATTTTGACCACTAAAAGAGTTAGACAGAAATATATTGGATTAAATCCTTCCTCTCCTTCTGCTTGTCAAATGCGGAAACAGTTTATTCAGTATGGAACTTACGTTACAACAGTTTTACTAACGCTACCACATGTTTTTCAAACTTTCCCAAACAACTGCCGTTTTGACCATTTCGCAAACATTTTACAGAAAAAATGTCTGCTATACAAAATCTTCCCCTTCTTGTCTGCTTTTCAAGTACGAAGTCGGATTTCAAATCGGGGCTACCGATCTGTAACTAGAGCTATTTTCGTAAACCATTGCATGTCTTTTAGGTTTTTGTAAAACATGTCAGATGTTAGCAGATTCATTTATTTCCAAACAACTATCATTTTGACCACTAAAAGAGTTAGACAGAAATATATTGGATTAAATCCTTCCTCTCCTTCTGCTTGTCAAATGCGGAAACAGTTTATTCAGTATGGAACTTACGTTACAACAGTTTTACTAACGCTACCACATGTTTTTCAAACTTTCCCAAACAACTGCCGTTTTGACCATTTCGCAAACATTTTACAGAAAAAATGTCTGCTATACAAAATCTTCCCCTTCTTGTCTGCTTTTCAAGTACGAAGTCGGATTTCAAATCGGGGCTACCGATCTGTAACTAGAGCTATTTTCGTAAACCATTGCATGTCTTTTAGGTTTTTGTAAAACATGTCAGATGTTAGCAGATTCATTTATTTCCAAACAACTATCATTTTGACCACTAAACCAAAGAGTTAGACAAAAATATTTTGGATTAAATCCTTCCTCTCCTTCTGCTTGTCAAATGCGGAAACAGTTTATTCAGTATGGAACTTACGTTACAACAGTTTTACTAACGCTACCACATGTTTTTCAAACTTTCCCAAACAACTGCCGTTTTGACCATTTCGCAAACATTTTACAGAAAAAATGTCTGCTATACAAAATCTTCCCCTTCTTGTCTGCTTTTCAAGTACGAAGTCGGATTTCAAATCGGGGCTACCGATCTGTAACTAGAGCTATTTTCGTAAACCATTGCATGTCTTTTAGGTTTTTGTAAAACATGTCAGATGTTAGCAGATTCATTTATTTCCAAACAACTATCATTTTGACCACTAAACCAAAGAGTTAGACAAAAATATTTTGGATTAAATCCTTCCTCTCCTTCTGCTTGTCAAATGCGGAAACAGTTTATTCAGTATGGAACTTACGTTACAACAGTTTTACTAACGCTACCACATGTTTTTCAAACTTTCCCAAACAACTGCCGTTTTGACCATTTCGCAACATTTTACAGAAAAAAATGTCTGCTATATAAAATCTTCCCCTTCTTGTCTGCTTTTCAAGTACGAAGTCGGATTTAAAATCGGGGCTACCGATCTGTAACTAGAGCTATTTTCGTAACCCATTGCTGTCTTTTACGTTTTTGTAAAACATGTCAGAAGTTAGCAGATTCATTTATTTCCAAACAACTATCATTTTGACCACTAAAAGAGTTAGACAGAAATATATTGGATTAAATCCTTCCTCTCCTTCTGCTTGTCAAATGCGGAAACAGTTTATTCAGTATGGAACTTACGTTACAACAGTTTTACTAACGCTACCACATGTTTTTCAAACTTTCCCAAACAACTGCCGTTTTGACCATTTCGCAAACATTTTACAGAGAAAATGTCTGCTATACAATATCTTCCCCTTCTTGTCTGCTTTTCAAGTACGAAGTCGGATTTCAAATCGGGGCTACCGATCTGTAACAAGAGCTATTTTCGTAAACCATTGCATGTCTTTTAGGTTTTTGTAAAACATGTCAGAAGTTAGCAGATTCATTTATTTCCAAACAACTATCATTTTGACCACTAAAAGAGTTAGACAGAAATATATTGGATTAAATCCTTCCTCTCCTTCTGCTTGTCAAATGCGGAAACAGTTTATTCAGTATGGAACTTACGTTACAACAGTTTTACTAACGCTACCACATGTTTTTCAAACTTTCCCAAACAACTGCCGTTTTGACCATTTCGCAAACATTTTACAGAAAAAATGTCTGCTATACAAAATCTTCCCCTTCTTGTCTGCTTTTCAAGTACGAAGTCGGATTTCAAATCGGGGCTACCGATCTGTAACTAGAGCTATTTTCGTAAACCATTGCATGTCTTTTAGGTTTTTGTAAAACATGTCAGAAGTTAGCAGATTCATTTATTTCCAAACAACTATCATTTTGACCACTAAAAGAGTTAGACAGAAATATATTGGATTAAATCCTTCCTCTCCTTCTGCTTGTCAAATGCGGAAACAGTTTATTCAGTATGGAACTTACGTTACAACAGTTTTACTAACGCTACCACATGTTTTTCAAACTTTCCCAAACAACTGCCGTTTTGACCATTTCGCAAACATTTTACAGAAAAAATGTCTGCTATACAAAATCTTCCCCTTCTTGTCTGCTTTTCAAGTACGAAGTCGGATTTCAAATCGGGGCTACCGATCTGTAACTAGAGCTATTTTCGTAAACCATTGCATGTCTTTTAGGTTTTTGTAAAACATGTCAGATGTTAGCAGATTCATTTATTTCCAAACAACTATCATTTTGACCACTAAACCAAAGAGTTAGACAAAAATATTTTGGATTAAATCCTTCCTCTCCTTCTGCTTGTCAAATGCGGAAACAGTTTATTCAGTATGGAACTTACGTTACAACAGTTTTACTAACGCTACCACATGTTTTTCAAACTTTCCCAAACAACTGCCGTTTTGACCATTTCGCAAACATTTTACAGAAAAAATGTCTGCTATACAAAATCTTCCCCTTCTTGTCTGCTTTTCAAGTACGAAGTCGGATTTCAAATCGGGGCTACCGATCTGTAACTAGAGCTATTTTCGTAAACCATTGCATGTCTTTTAGGTTTTTGTAAAACATGTCAGATGTTAGCAGATTCATTTATTTCCAAACAACTATCATTTTGACCACTAAACCAAAGAGTTAGACAAAAATATTTTGGATTAAATCCTTCCTCTCCTTCTGCTTGTCAAATGCGGAAACAGTTTATTCAGTATGGAACTTACGTTACAACAGTTTTACTAACGCTACTACATGTTTTTCAAACTTTCCCAAACAACTGCCGTTTTGACCATTTCGCAACATTTTACAGAAAAAAATGTCTGCTATATAAAATCTTCCCCTTCTTGTCTGCTTTTCAAGTACGAAGTCGGATTTAAAATCGGGGCTACCGATCTGTAACTAGAGCTATTTTCGTAACCCATTGCTGTCTTTTACGTTTTTGTAAAACATGTCAGAAGTTAGCAGATTAATTTATTTCCAAACAACTATCATTTTGACCACTAAAAGAGTTAGACAGAAATATATTGGATTAAATCCTTCCTCTCCTTCTGCTTGTCAAATGCGGAAACAGTTTATTCAGTATGGAACTTACGTTACAACAGTTTTACTAACGCTACCACAAGTTTTTCAAACTTTCCCAAACAACTGCCGTTTTGACCATTTCGCAACATTTTACAGAAAAAAATGTCTGCTATATAAAATCTTCCCCTTCTTGTCTGCTTTTCAAGTACGAAGTCGGATTTAAAATCGGGGCTACCGATCTGTAACTAGAGCTATTTTCGTAACCCATTGCTGTCTTTTACGTTTTTGTAAAACATGTCAGAAGTTAGCAGATTCATTTATTTCCAAACAACTATCATTTTGACCACTAAAAGAGTTAGACAGAAATATATTGGATTAAATCCTTCCTCTCCTTCTGCTTGTCAAATGCGGAAACAGTTTATTCAGTATGGAACTTACGTTACAACAGTTTTACTAACGCTACCACAAGTTTTTCAAACTTTCCCAAACAACTGCCGTTTTGACCATTTCGCAACATTTTACAGAAAAAAATGTCTGCTATATAAAATCTTCCCCTTCTTGTCTGCTTTTCAAGTACGAAGTCGGATTTAAAATCGGGGCTACCGATCTGTAACTAGAGCTATTTTCGTAACCCATTGCTGTCTTTTACGTTTTTGTAA